>NC_133650.1:259527080-259733540 GCF_009905375.1 Apium graveolens | reverse complement strand
AGAAGGCACAATGCTTGATATCAAAGCAATTAAGGAAAAAATTCTGATCTTGCAACCAAGATAGATGCCTTGGATATAGAATGTCGCCATGGAAGCTCTTTTAACAGCCATCCATCTTCATCAAGCCCAGCAAAAGATTTACTTCAAAAATTGTGGCTGCTCACACCCCTCCTCTAATCAACTTGATGATAACAAAAAGGGGATAAAGGACCAATGTGGGGGGAAGCTTCAATTCATATCATAAGTAATTGTGCCTTCAATTACTATCTCAAAGCCACTAGTTACAAATAGTATAGATCTGATAAATGCAGCAGCAGCCAACTTTAGAGCGCTGAAAAGAAGAAGTTGAGTCCACTCAACTAGGAGAATTGATGATTAATATACAAAGAAGTTTGAACTAGTCAAGGAGCCAGTAAAGTCATCCAGCCATCATTCTCAAGTCAAGCAATTTTCTGTGAATGAGATGAGCATGAACTATCTGGAAAGAGGACAGTCATCCTGCATCAAATCTCCAAAGGCTGAAATAATTCTGAAACCAAGGGTGAATTTATCCAAAATCATCATTGAAGAACCCTTTGGATACTGTGTATGAGACACCTAAGCCTGATGAAAAGAAGCTTCTGTCAAGGTCAATTGCTGTTCTACAAAGATCCAACTGATTCAGCTTTGAAAAAGAGAATTGTTAAAGTTTTCAGGAATGGAAAAAAATTTGTGTGGTGGCTGGACATCCTCAATTTGCTTACGCAAAGAGAGAAGAAAAGGCTAGAATGAAACAGGAAAAGAAGCAAGCTCTTCTAGATGCCAAAAAGGCTAAACAAAAGAAAGAGCATATTGCTATATTGGCCAAGCTACATGCTATAAATTCATCACAACAAATTTCTGCTCAGTCATCTGAATCATTGAATCTCAAGATCCAAGAAGCAAGTTGAACAACATAAGAAAGCTCCAAGAATCAAGGAATTGGCTAAAAGAACCAAAGGCAGACACTGGGACATTGTTGATAAGGAATTGGAGATCAGTTTCCCCAAGAAATCCACTCCAACTACAACTCAAGCATCAAAGCCCTCTGTGGTATTTGAAGATATCAAGGTGGTGGATCCCTACAGGAAACATTCATGGTGAACCTATTGTGCCTAAGGATGAGCCAATAGAATGGGAGAACTTACCAATTCCTAACTTCAATTTTCCAATCCTTAGCAAGCCAAAAAGAACAAAGTCAAGAGCAGTCAAGAAAGTGAAGTTGTCGCCTCTCAAAGCCAAATCTCTAGTCAAAGCTCAATCTAAAGCCAATAACGGAGATTACCTGTACTTATGTGACATCAAGGAGTTTTCTGATTTAAACCTCTATCTGGATGAACTAGATGAAGTGAGAGGAATTGATGCATATAGAAACCTACCTGAAAGGTTAGTGTTCAAGTACAAGAGAGGAAGGGAGATTCAGTGGTCATTTCACAGGATCCTTCAAGAAAGCCAAGCTGTACTGATCAAGGTTTATTCATCTTTCAAAAAGAACTTTGGGTTCAATGTTACTGCAAGAAGATTGGTACTGAAGAAGATTGAAGAACTAAGGAGTGTTAGAGCTAAACATGCACTCCCAAAGACTCTAATTATCCCCTACACAGGGAGAAGAGTGCATCTAAGGCCCTACTGGATGATAGAGTTCATGGATGATAAAGGAGTGAGAAGATTTTTCAGATTAGAAGACCAATTGAGTATCTCTAGCAATGATACTCTCTTGGAAATGCAAGAAAAGCTAGATCTCTCAGAATCTGATGAACTGGAATTCCACAGGCAGCTCCAAAATCAGATTGAAGAAAACAACGGAAAGCTTGGAAAGAGATTCAGACCTTCAAGGAAGTAGATAAATCTGCTCAGGCTAGAGGAGCATCTTGAAAATAACTGTGAGCTAAACTTTGTAGATTTTATTATTTGAAGCACTTTTCAGTATCATCTACTTTCCTTCAAAGTTGTATTTTTAGGGTGTTTTGTTATCATCAAGTTTCTCTTAATTTATGGCTACAATTCCAGTAGACATAAATTGGGGGAGATTGTTGTGTATATGTTGTGTACTTGATGATTTCATGAACAAAACACCTTGGTAGATTTTACTTAGTGAAAATGTAGCACTCGACGGATAAGGTTAATAGTCCCGACGGATAACTCATTTTAGTCCCGATGGATGATGATTTATTATCCATCGAGTGAGTTGCTTATGTAAGAATAAGTCTGTAGCATATTTCTGCATACACATTGTTTAGAAACTATAGTAGTACTTAAGTCATGTTGACTATAACTAGATATGCAGAATAGGTTGATTAATTGTACATATATGATGTCTTGTAATTCTGCATAAATGAAATGGAGTCAAGTGCCTAATTGCTACCCGACGGATGAACAACAATTGATTCGACGGATGATCAACAACTCGACGGATGATCATAAACTCGACGGATAAAGAATTTAAATATCTGTTGACAGTGACAACACAGTCACATGCGTCGAGTGTATGTAAATGAAATGTGGTAGCCTATTCAACTGGGTTTTCGAGACCAAAGAAGTATTGCCATTTCCATGCTATTATGAAGATATTCAAAGATGCTGGAATAGAGTAATGAAGTAGCATTGCATTAGACTTGATAGTTATTGTTTTATTATCCTGTCTTATTACTTTGTAATCTTGGTGATATATAAACCAAGAAGCAGCAAATAGAATAGTAACTAAGAAACCTAGCAACCAAGAGAGAAACATTTGTAAGCTGTACTCTTAGCATTTCTCTCGTTCTTAGTTGTTATCTGATAGAGATAAATAAATTATGATTGTATAATTAAATACTGCATTAATTGTACAAGCTGTGGACTGCCAGGCCCAATAAAAAGATATATGATACTCAGACCAGAAAGGTTAAGCCTGATGGACCAGATCAGGCCTGATGGAATAAAAAAGGCCCAAAAGCCCTGATTATTAATTAATTTCGTAATTAATTAATAAGGGAAAAATCAGATGTTGAGAAGAGTCCCGATAAGGATATAAATCCTTAGAGATTAGCCTCAAGGGGACCTAAAAGGATAAGGAATCAGTTTCCTACAATCTAGGACTCCAAAGTCCATTCTAATTATGAGACTTGCCCACCAAGTCTCCTATACCAAGTCCAATTCAAGGACTCCCAACATCTATATAAGGGGCCTCGCCCCACAAATCAGAACTACATTTTTTGGCTTGATTCTCTAATTCACAGAGATACGTAGGCATCTCGTAAAGGAAGATCGAGCCATGAAACATGAGAGCAGCCATTAAAGGCCTTGAGCTCCCGAATCTTAGTAATAAATACAGCAAATAATAACCTTAGTTTTTTATCCATAACATTTGGCGCCGTCTGTGGGAAACACAACAACAACCATGGCGAGAACACGGAGAACAATTGGAGCTCTAGAGGAAGGAACACCATCAGAGACAACCCAGGTGATTTCATCAACCGTGGAGGTTCCTCCCCATTCAACTTATGCATCTACTCAGGGGGAAGCCCAGACAGGGGCAACTCAACCTCAGCCACAAGGGACAACTCCCCCGACTATTCAAGTTACGAATCCTCAAGTTCAACAAGTACATATACCTGTGAATTCTCGACCCGTCGGGTATGAATATTCAACTATTGTTACTACTAACCCCCCTTATGGGATGCCCCTTCACCCTGAGGTTGGAGGAAGCGGATATGCTGGGCGAAGTGAAGCACGAGGGCAGTCGCCCCCTATATACGAGGTTTGGGTCCTATCCCTGAGGATCGGGAATTTTCTGGTCCTTACACTGAGAGAGACTCCGAATCTTCGGATGATAAAGTGGCCCCGAGAAGGAGGCGTCCTGGAAAAGAGCCAATGGCCGATGGAAGGCAACGCCCCCAAAGCACCCCAGGGGCGAATCCCCAAGAAGTACAGGAAAGGATCAGGGCTCATGAGGCTGAAATCTAAAGGCTGAGGCGTGATTTGGAGGCTCACCAGGCCACCAGACCCCAGATACCTCCTAGGGGGAGAAATCCTCCTCCTGTCATAGACCTGGATGGTCCGGTAAGAAGAAGGGCTGCTGTCCCAAGAACTGATCCAAGCAATCTCCTTCCCCTTGGAGATCCTGGTGATCCAACTCCACCCTTCACAGAAGAGATAATGACTGCCCATATCTCAAGGAAATTCAAGATGCCCACTATCAAAGCCTATGATGGCACAGGAGACCCCGCTAATCATGTTAGGACATTCTCTAATGCACTGCTGCTGCAACCCATGAATGATGCTATAAAGTGTCGGGCCTTCCCTCAAACCCTGTCGGGTATGGCTCAAAGATGGTACAGTCGCCTGTCCCCAAATTCTATTGGATCGTTCAGAGAATTAAGTCAGGCTTTTATTAAGCAATTCATCAGTGGAAGAGTCCATAAGAAAAGTTCAGCATCTCTTATGAGTCTTGTGTAGGGAGCTAAGGAATCCTTGAGAGATTACCTGAATCATTTTACAAAGGAGGCTTTAAAAGTCCCAGACCTTGATGATAAGGTAGCCATGATAGCACTGCAACAAGGAACCAGGGATGAGTTTTTCAAGATGTCCTTGGCCAAACGCCCCCTGAAAACATGTTGCAACTCCAAGAGAGGGCAGGAAAGTATATCAAGGTTGAAGAAAGCATGAGGAAGACCGTAGTAAGTAATGAGCCCACTGGAGGCAAGAAGCGAAAAACTGATCTGGAGTATATCGCTAAGGACAAATATCCTAGAACCGAACAAAACCCTGATTCAACCCCCAAGAAGGGAGGACCTGGGCAAAAGTTCACTGAATACGCTAAGCTGAGTGCTCCTAGAAGTCAGATTTTGATGGAGATTGAGAAAGATAGAGATATTCGCTGGCCTAAGCCCTTGAAGGCTGATCCCGCCAAGCTAGATAAGAGCAAGTATTGCAGGTTTCACAAGGATGTTGGCCATGACACCGATGAGTGTAGGCAATTGAAAGATGAAATTGAGTTTTTGATTCGAAAAGGAAGGTTGAACAAGTATACTGGAGATGGAGGGGACAGAAACAATAATGGAAGGAAAAACTTTGAAGATCGTAGGAGGGACCAAGACGATCAGGGGCGGAATCCCCAACCTAGAGGGCCGGTTATAAATGCAATTTTTGGAGGACCACGACGCCCTCGAGGACCTGTGATAAACACGATCTTTAGAGGTCCAACTGCTGCTGGATTGTCCAAAAATTCCAGAAAGGCATACACCAGGGAGGTTATGCATATTGTTGGCGAAGCCCCGAAGAGGGCCAGGACAGAAGTAACATTGGCTTTTGATGATTCCGACCTAGAGGGCGTGAAGTTTCCCCATGACGACCCGCTCGTCATAACACCGATAATAGGAAATAGCCCGGTTAAGAGGGTCCTTGTGGATAATGGTGCTTCTGTGAATATCTTGCTCCACGACACCTTTCTAAGGATGGGGTATAACGACTCCCAGTTGACACCAACCGACATGCCGATATATGGATTTGCTGGAGTAGAATATCCTGTGGAAGGGATAATCAAATTGCCAACCACCATAGGTACGGAGCCAAGGCAAGCAACGCAGATGCTGGATTTCGTGGTGGTAAAGGCTAGTTCAACTTATAATGCTATCATGGGGAGAACAGGGATACATGCCTTCAAGGCAGTCCCCTCTTCCTACCATTCAGTCATGAAGTTTCCCACCCGAAACGGGATTGGAGAAGAAAGAGGAGATCAAAAAATGGCTAGAAGCTGTTTTGTGGCCTCTTTGAGGGCAGATGGAGTCGGGGGGCAGGTTCTTCCTATTGAAGATATGGATGTTCGAGAAAATGATGAGAATAGAGGAAGGCCAGCAGAAGAATTGGTTTCGGTTCCTTTAGACCCCGAGAATCCTGAGAGGATGACTTTCATTGGAGCCACATTAGAGGAGCCCCTTAGAGGGAAGTTAGTGAAATTTTTGCAAGAAAATAGTGATGTGTTTGCATGGTCAGCAGCTGATATGCCAGGCATAGACCCGGAGTTAATTACTCACAAGCTAAACGTGGATCCAAGCCGGAAGACAGTGAAACAAAAGAAAAGAAATTTTGCCCCGGAAAGACAAGAGGCTATAAAACAGGAAGTAGAAAAGCTCTTAGAGGCTGGTTTCATTGAGGAGATTCAATTTCCGGAGTGGTTAGCAAACCCTGTAATGGTGAAGAAGGCTAATGGAAAGTGGAGGATGTATATAGACTTCATTGATCTGAATGATGCATGCCCCAAAGACTGTTTTCCGCTGCCTAGAATTGATACTTTGATTGATGCCACTGCTGGACATGAGATGCTGAGTTTCATGGATGGATTTAGCGGATACAACCAGATCAAAATGCATAAGGATGACATTCCAAAGGTATCATTTATCACTGACTTTGGTGTTTATTGTTATCTTGTTATGGCGTTTGGTCTCAAGAATGCAGGAGCCACCTATCAAAGGTTGGTGAATAGAATTTTTAAGGATCTTATTGGTAAGACTATGGAAGTCTATGTTGATGACATGTTAGTCAAAAGTCTAGTAAAGACTGATCATATAGCCCATTTAAGGGAAGCTTTTGAGGTCTTGAGGTACCACAAGATGATGTTGAATCCTACGAAGTGTGCTTTCGGAGTAGGATCTGGAAAATTCTTGGGACTGATGGTCTCAAAGAGGGGAATTGAGGCTAACCCGGATAAAATAAAGGCGATCCTGGACATGGAACCACCAAAAACTGTTAAGGATGTTCAGAAGCTTACAAGAAGGGTTGCTGCGCTAGGACGATTCATCTCCAAGTCGGGGGACAAGTGTTTGTCATTCTTCAAGTCGCTAAAGAGCATCAAAGACTTTGTATGGAATGAGGAAAACCAGAAGGCATTTGAAGAGTTAAAGAAGTATATGGCCCAGGCCCCGTTGTTGGCCAAGCCAGTTCTGAGTGAAATTTTATTCTTGTACTTGGCTGTTTCAGAGAGCGCTTTGAGCGCGGTGTTGGTTAAGGAGGAACTGAAAGTCCAGAAACCCGTATACTATGTCAGCAAAATTTTGTATGGTGCTGAGTTGAATTATTCAACTATTGAGAAATTCGCTTTAGCCTTGGTAATGGCTTCAAGAAAGCTGCGTCCTTATTTTCAAGCTCACCAGATTGAAGTGCTAACAAATCAGCCACTGAGAAATATCATTCACAGTCCCAAGGCAAGTGGGAGACTGATTAAGTGGGCAATAGAGTTGGGAGAGTTCGATCTCAAGTATAAGCCACGTACGGCCATAAAAGCCCAGGCACTAGCTGACTTCGTGGTGGAATGTACCATACCCAACCAAGAAGTCGGGGGGTAGGAAGATACCATACCTCAAGACAAGGGAGTCGATAATGGGGACAAGGAGAAAGAATATTGGGTTCTCTATTTTGATGGAGCATCAAAAACAAATTCCAGTGGAGCAGGGTTGGTTTTGCAAAGCCCTGATGGATTCTTAATTGAGTATGCTATGAAGCTAGACTTCCCAACCATAAACAATGAGGCAGAGTATGAAGCCCTGATTGCTGGCCTTGGTCTAGCTGGGACACTTAGAGTCAAAAACTTAAAGGTCCGTGGAGACTCTAAGCTGATCATATCCCAGGTAAAGGGAGAATTTGAGGCAAGGGATGATACGATGGCTAAGTATGTTCGCCTAGTAAGGGCTGTGATGACCCAATTTAATGAATGCCATGTTGAACACATTCCAAGGGAAGAAAATGCTAAAGCAGATGCGCTATCAAAGTTTGCTTCATCTGAGATTGAAGAAAGTTCAGGAAGTGTATACTTCCGTGTTTTGAAGACACGAAGCATAGATGTTAAGCTTGTGGCTCCCATAGGCTTGGGGACGTCATGGATTGATCCCATCAAGGCTTACATTCAGACCGGTTGGTTGCCAAGCGATGCAACTGAGGCACGGAAGTTAACTATTCGAGCACTAAGGTACTCCTTGATAGATGGAATTCTGTATAAGAGATCTTTCGTGGTTCCTTACTTGAGGTGTCTCAGGCCCGACGAGGCACGCTTGGCTCTTGAGGAAGTGCATTAAGGTATTTGTGGGCAAGACTTGGGGGGCAGGGCCTTGGCTCATAAGATAACCCGTTTAGGCTTCTATTGGCCAGAAATGATGACTGATGCCAAAGAATATGTAAAAAAGTGTGATCGCTGTCAGAAGCATGCACCAGTTGTTAGACAACCCCCCGAGATGCTGACCTCTATCAACTTGCCTATTCCCTTTGCTATATGGGGGATGGATATTTTAGGACCTTTTCCTATGGCCACGGCACAAAGGAAATTTCTGATTGTAGCCATTGATTATTTCACCAAGTGGATCGAAGCCAAACCCTTGGCCAAAATCATAACTAAGCAGGTTGCACAATTCCTGTGGGAAAACATTATGTGCCGATATGGAATTCCCCGTATCCTCGTCACTGACAATGGAACACAATTCAATAATGAGGAATTCAAAAAGTATTGTGAAGAAAATGAAATTGAGTTACGATTCACCTCTGTGGCTCACCCGCAAGCCAATGGGCAAGCAGAGGTAGCAAATCGGATAATCCTGGATGGACTAAAGAAGAGGATCGAGAAGTCAAGAAATAATTGGGTGGATGAGATACTTCCAATATTATGGGCCTATAGGACTACCTGCAGAGTCACGACAGGAGCAACTCCTTTCATGTTGGCATATGGGGCAGAAGCAGTAGTTCCCGTGGAGATATCACATTCCTCTCCAAGGATTCAGGCTTTCAATGCTGTAGAAAATAAGGAAGGGCAGAGGTTAGCCCTGGATCTAATTGATGAAGTGCGAGATGAGGCACATGCAAAGATAGTAGAATATCAGAAAAAGGCTTCATTCTATTACAACCTAAGGGTTAAAGAGAGATTTTTCAAACAAGGAGATCTAGTCTTGAGAAAAATAGAGACTTCTGGTGTTGGACAGAGAGGAAAGCTTGCCCCGAATTGGGAAGGGTCGTACAGAGTCAAGAGCGTTCAGGGTAGAGGAACCTACAAGCTGGAAACTATGGAAGGTTTTGAAGTCCCGAGGACCTGGCACGCACAAAACCTGAAGGTTTACTACGTCTAAGCTAGGCGAAGTACGATTCTCACTTGTCATTGTGACAAGTAGGTTTAAAAGCACCTTGAAGCTTTGCTTGCGTAGGATTTTATATTCCAGTAGAATTTACATTGTCTAGTTATTGTTGATTAGGGTCGAACCCATGCTGTGTAAGGTTTTGGAAAACCAGACTTCATATTGAAGTTATTTCTATCTAAGGATGTTTAAAGTTCAAATGCGTATTAAGATTGTAAAGTTAAAACAGAAAGAGGCAAGAAAAGCAACATATGAAATATAACCCTGAAGGGTAACAAGTTTAGATATGAATAAAGTTCAAAAAGAAGATATACAAAAAGTTAGGCCTTGGAAGGCTGAGATTCCTCAGAACCACTATCCGAAGTCTCCTCGGAAGTCTCAGTCGTTCCTTCGGACGTCTCGGTTGTCCCCTCCGAAGTCCCTGTAGAAGTTCCCTCTGCAGGAGATGCTGGCTGTTGAGGCGCTGCTTTTGGAGGCTCTTCCACCCCGGCCTTCTTAGCGACAGGCTCAAACTCCTCTTCGGAAGAATCTTCCTCCTCTCCGTCCTTGATCATAACAGCAAGCTTCTCAGTAACACCTCCAAGCTCTGGAACCCGCACAGGGCAAGGAAAGGGGGACTGCTCAAGGACCTCTGAAAACTCATCCTGGATGGCCTCCACAGCAGCATCCCAGCCCTCTTTATAGCTAACTGGGTGAAGAAGGGAATCATGCTCCACCATCAAGTCCTTGAATTCTTGGGTGTCCATCCAGCCATGAAAGGCTTTGTCCTTCTGCGCCTTCAGAATGACATTTTCGGCCCGGGCCGTCTCCAGGTCAGAAGTGGAAGAGGCCAGTTGAGCTTCAAGGGCCTCTATTTTTTGGTTGGCCTCCTCCAACTTCTTGTTGGCATCTTCCAGGCCAACCTTCCAAGCCTTAGCTTGGTGAATTGCCCCTTGGAAATGGGCGTTAGCCTGCAAGAGAAATAGCGAAAGTTTAGAAAAGAAACATGGAAAGATAAGTACGAAGGGCATAAGTAAAGGACGTACCGTCGCCAGAGCCTGGGCTCCAAATAGCTCATTCCCCTCTAAGTCCTGTTGAAGGACAAAATCTTGATAATCCACCGGGGAGATGGAATGCTTAGACCATTCCTTGGACAGCGTCGTGCTGCCCACAATTGAGTCCTTGCCCCGGATCCCCCAAGCAGGTTGAAAATAGGCCCCTGGCCTCTGCTTGGTGCGCAGAACTTGGCTGGGGCCTTCCTCATCTGGCTCCGTTGCCTGAAGAAGGAACTCGGGGAAGCGGTCACCCAGTCGAGGGTCTTTAAAGATCTTCCCGGCCCTCTTCATCCTGGTTGTCTCCAGGTCCTTCGGCTTGGTAGCCTCCTCAATCTTCTCAGCCACTGCAACAAACAAAGTCAGTTGAAAACCAATGAAATAAAAGTGCAGGAAATAAAGGAGGTAAGAAAGGGAACTTACTTTTCTTATGAACGGGCGAAAGGCCGCGTTCTACCAGGACGGTCTCCCGGATAAGGTCCCAAGAATGGGAAGTACCGTTGTCTTGCGTAAGGAGGTTGAAACCTCTAGCCTCCTCCTCAGAAAAAGTTATGTCATTTGGGCTCCCGTCCACGGCCAGCCCAAAGGATGATCGAAACAGGGAGCCCCAATCTCCACCTTCCCAAATAACAAACAAAAAATCTTTCTTCCACCCCAAGTTGTTGTCAGGGATGGACTTCCCATTCACGATATGGGGGATAGTGGGGCACTGGTTGATAGAAACCCAACCCGGACTTTTATCAGGGTTGTTTTTGAACTGAAAAATCTTCCTGAAGACAGCAACAGATGTGGGGACGTTGTGCTTGGCGCATTGCGACAGATAGCACAAAATCAACCTCCACGAATTAGGGGGAAGTTGGCAAGGGCTGATGCCCACATCAGCCAGTAGCAAAGGAATGAATGGATGAAAAGGGAGTCTAATACCTGCCCTTAGAGTATCCCTATAGACGCATAACGCGTCCTTCTTCCACTGACAGGCCCTGTCGGCCGGACCTGCAAGAACCAGCTTAAAAGGTTCCTTGATTCTGAAGCAGCTGATCAACTTTTCCAGCTCCTTGGGATCCTGTAAGGCGCTGATATGATCGTGTGCATCCAGATGCGCATCAGACGGGTACTCGTCCCCTCGAGTGTTGATCATGTCGATTAAGGAAGTATACCTCGATCGAATAGGAAAATCGTTGGACTTTCTAGCCACGTTCATCTTGGCCAAGCGAGTCATTCTTTTGTCAGCCATCTGAAAAAAGTAAGGGGCATGTAAATAGGCTATCTTAAAATGGCACATAATGGAAAAATAGACACGAAAAGCAAAGGGAGGAATCTTACCTGAAGAAGCGCTCCTGAAAAAGGCTTTGAGCTCCGACTTGCTGTTATTGCTCTGATAATCTTAGCAGGAAGATAAAGAAGAAAACTAAGAAATGAGAAGGTGAGGAGTAATAGCCTTTCCTCATTCCTTTATATAAGAGGAAAAGGAAGTTGAAGGGACGAAAAGCCCATTGAGAACAAAGGCCCATAAGAAAAGGCCCAGAAAAAGGAATATTCTAGAATATTTCTAAGAATTCCAGAGCATTCTAAACAGGGTGTATTAAGCCCAGTAATATTTGGTAAAGCCCAATAAAGAGGCCCAGTAATATTTGGTAAAGCCCAATAAAGAGGCCCAGTAATATTTGAAAAGCCCAATAAAGAGGCCCAGTAATATTTGAAAAGCCCAATAGAAAAAGCCAGGCCCAAATCCAATTAGGATTTGGAAAATTCAATTTTAGCCCTAAAAGATGTAAGGACCAATGGAGAAGGCTAGAAAAAGACCAGAATCCAGGTCGAGATCCAGGTCGTGAATCCTGCCCGAAAACTTTCGAGCAGACTCCCGAAAATAACGGGTAATAAAGACCAGAATTCAGGTCGAAATCCAGATCGTGAATCCTACTCGAAAACTTTCGAGCAGGCACCCGAAAATAACGGGCAAAAAAGACCAGGATTCAGGTCGAAATCCAGGTCGTGATCCCTGCCCGAAATTTTTCGAATAGGCTCACGAAAACAACGGGAAAAAATAGGATTAAATTGAAGTCAAAATTTCGACCAGGAATGAGGTCGAATTAGCCAAGCATCTTTCAGGAAAAAAGATTAAAAACCCATGTCGAATTTTGACTAGGATCCTGGTCGAAATCCAGGTCATGGATCCTAGTCGAAATCCTTCGACCAGGAATCAAGAAAACCAAAGAATTTTTGACCAGGATTCAGAAAATATCTAAGTTCTCCCATCATACTCATTTGATATCTTGACTGCATTAGCTTTGCAAACCTTTCACAGAGTTTGGCATTTGTAGAACCAAAGATGATATCATCAACATATATCTGTACCAAAAGTAAGTCATTTCCATGGTTGAGGTAGAACAGAGTTTTATCAATTGTGCCTCCGGTAAATCCACTTTCCAGAAGGAATTGAGATAAAGTCTCATACCATGCCCTTGGAGCTTGCTTAAGGCCATAAAGTGCTTTATCAAGCCTGTAGACATAATTAGGAAATTTTAGATCCACAAATCCTAGAGGTTGTTCAACATATACCTCTTCTTCTAATTCTCCATTGAGAAAAGCACTTTTCACATCCATTTGAAAGATTTTGAACTTCTTGTGAGCAGCATAAGCCAAAAAGATTCTTATGGCTTCCAACCTAGCAACTGGAGCAAATGTTTCATCATAGTCAATACCCTCCTGTTGAGAGTAACCTTTAGCAACCAGCCTTGCTTTGTTTCTTGTAATTATGTCATCACTGTCAGTTTTATTTCTGAACACCCATTTTGTACCAACAATGGATCTGTTCTTTGGTCTTGGTACTAGTGTCCAGACTTTATTTCTTTCAAATTCATTTAACTTTTCCTGCATTGCTTGCACCCAATCAGCATCTTCAAGAGCTTCTTCTACTTTCTTTGGTTCATTCTGAGATATAAAAGAGTGATAGAGACATTCATTTGATGTTGCAGTTCTAGTTCTGACACCTGCTTCATGATCTCCAATTATTAAGTCAGGTGTGTGTGATTTAGTCCACTTCCTTGCAGATGGAAGTTGATCTCTAGAACTGGATCCTCCTTCATGATCCATGCTGTCTCCATCAGCATTTTCTGATGCTCCCCCTGAAGTTCTCTCTGAAATTTCAGAATTTGAGTTGGATCCTTCAGGAATTGAAGAATCAGAGTTTCCAGAATTATCAGAATTTGGCTCATCAGAACTTGATGAATCAGAACTTGAAGAACCAGTGACATGTTCTGATGCTTCTTGAGAGTCTTGAGATGTGGTATGTTCATCAGCTTGCTCCCCCTGAACAGGTGCATTTTCCCTTGGAGTAGTTACCACAGTTTCAATGACATCTTAATTTAACCCGTCAGAGCTTACAGGATCAGGATTTAGGTCATCAGAATTTATAGAATCAGAATTTAAATCTTCATTTTCAAATCTCAGTTGATCATGATCATTGAAATCTTCAAGTTCAGTTATCTTTTTATCATCAAAAGTTACATTGATAGATTCCATAACAACCCTTATTCTTAAATTGTAGACTCTGAAGGCTTTTGTGGAAAGTGGATATCCAACAAAAATTCCTTCATCAGCTTTTAGATCAAATTTTGACAGCTGTTCAGAATGAGTATTAAGAACAAAACACTTGCATCCAAATACATGAAAGTATTTCAGATTTGGCTTCTTTTTCTTCACCATCTCATATGGTGTTTTTCCATGATTGTTTATAAGTGTAGCATTCTGTGTAAAATAAGTAGTCTGCACAGCTTCAGCCCAAAAGTAGGTTGGTAGCGTTGCTTCATCAAGCATAGTTCGTGCAGCTTTAATTAGAGTCCTGTTCTTTCTTTCTACAACTTCATTCTACTGTGGAGTTCCAGGTGCAGAAAATTCCTGCTTTATTTCATGCTCTTTGCAGAACTCTTCCATGATTGAATTCTTGAACTCAGTGCCATTATCACTTCTTATGATTTTAACAGAATCTTTGACTAATTTATCCAGCTGTCTAACATGATCAGTTAGAGTAGATGCAGTTTCATTCTTCTTGTGCAAGAAATACACCCAAGTGCATCTTGTGAACTCATCCACTATAACCATAGCATATTTCTTCTTTGTAATGGACACGACATTGACTGGACCAAATAGATCAACATGCAGTAAGTGATAAGGCTCGAGAATTAAGGATTCAATTTTGCTCTTGAATGTGGATTTTCTTTGTATCGCCTTTTGACATGAATCACAAAGACCATCAGGAGCAAATACTGATTTTGGCAATCCTCTCACAAGATCTTTCTTTACTAGCTCATCTATGTTGTTGAAATTTAAATGAGAGAGTCTTTTGTGCCAATTCCAGCTTTCTTTAATTGATGCTCTGCTTAACAGACAGATTGCAGAACCATCAGAGTTTGTTGAAAGTCTGGATTTATATATGTTACCATGTCTGTAACATTTTAGAACCACTTTTCCTGTAGAATTACTTACAACTTCACAGTGTTCTTCAAAGAAATCCAAATGATAACCTCTGTCACAGACTTGACTCACACTTAGCAGATTGTGTTTAAGTCCTGAGACAAGAGCTACTGATTAAATTATGACATTCCCAAGATTGATATTGCCATATCCCAGAGTTTTTCCCATGTTTCCATCTCCATAAGAAACTCCTGGGCCAGCTTTCTCCACAAAGTCTGATAGCAGGGCTTTATTTCCAGTCATATGTCCTGAACATCCACTGTCTAGAACTAGGATGTTTTTCATGTTGCCCTGCAATCATAAAGACCACTATCGGTTAGTTTTAAGGACCCAGACTTGCTTGGATCCTTTGGCCTTTTTAAGTTTGTTAGCATTTGCAGCGGATTTAGTTTCAGAGTTTATGCTAACATGCTTCTTATCAGACTTTATATCAGACTTTGGATCAGAATTTACACTAGAAGGAGTTACACCAACTTTCTTCAAAGAAGTTTTTAGTTGATAATAATCATACTACAAACTATGATATTCCTTACAAGTATAAATAGAATGCCATAAACTACCACAATGAAAACAAGGATTTTATTGTTTAAACCTAACAGACTGACTCTTAACTCCTGGTCTAGGAGGTAAGGAGTTTATATCTTTATTTTTCCTGCAAAAAGAAGCAAGATGGTTAGAGTTTCCACAATTATAGCATTTCTTTCTAGAAGCATTAGGAACAGGCATATAATTATTGCTTTTATTCACACCTTCCTTTCCATTCCTATTTTTCCTAGCTTCCTTTACCTTGTTCACATTTCTAATCTCTTTCAGCTTATGCTTAAGCTGTTTTTTTGTCATTAAATTTATGTTTACTGAAGCTGGTTTGTCCTGTTTTAATTTGTCAGAAGTTGACTTTTCTTTGACTTCTATTTTAGAGTCTATCATCTTTGCAGATTTTGACTTATCAGAATTTGACACAAACTTCACAGGATTAACTTTAGGTTTTTCAGCTTTATTGTTAAAGTTTGGTTTAGATGACACAGATTTTTTTTCTTCTTTATCATCTAGATAACCTAGAACTTCTTTCCAATTTCCATTTTCTAAGATTTTCTGAGTTGTTCTTCCAGAGTTAGTCCAAGTTTTAATTATCTCCTTTTCCTTTTCTAGTTCAGATTTAAGAGATTTATTCATTTTTAGCACTTCATCTCTAACATACAAAGCCTCATCTCTTTCTTTCCGAGTTTGATGGAACATAACTAACTCTTTTTCTAAGTAGTCATTTCTGTTTCTAAGAGCAAGACTTTCAGATGTTAATCTTTCATTTGTTAAAGTCTGATCTCTAAAACTAATGAACATGGTTTTCAGATATAATATTAGCTCAGAAATATCATCAGTATGAAAAGCAAGAGTTGATTGAGGTACCTTCAATTCAGCAGCATCAGAACTGCTATCAGCAGTTTCCATTAAGGCATAGTTCACCTCATCTTCAGAATCTGAAGTGTCTGCCCAGTTTTTCTTCTTTGTGATAAGTGCCTGGCCTTTATCCTCTTTCACCACAATTGTAACATTTGACATTTGAGTTGTCTCCTCTGTCAGACTTTCCTCCTTTGCCTTCAGACTTTCTAAACCCTTTCTTTTCAGAACTTCCACCTTTCCTGGAAAACTTCTTGCCCTTTCTAAATTTCTTGTAGGCTATTTTTGTGATACCCTTCACCATAAGAGCACACAGTTGCATCATCTCTGCATCATCATCATAAAATGATGACTCTGAATCAGGCTGTATGATGAGAGCCTTTCCTTTGCCCCTCTTTGAGACAACCACTTTAGGAGATCCTCATCAGCTTTAAGTGCAACTATCTTTGACTTTCTTCCATGCCTTTTGCTCCTTTGATCCATCTCAAGTTCATGAGTCTTGAGCATACCATAAATTTCATCAAGAGTAGTTTCAGTAAGGTCATAGTTGTCTCTTATGGTAGTAGACTTCAAATCCCAATTTTCAGGAAGAGCTAAAAGGAATTTTAGATTTGAATCTTCAAGATCATATTCCTTGTCCCACCAGTGACAGATCATTCAAGAGTTTGGAAAACCTGTCATATAAATCAGTTAATGACTCATCAGCTTTTGAGTCAAAGTGCTCATACTCCTGTGTGAGTATAGTCTTCCTATTTTTTTTATTGCATCAGTTCCCTGGCATCTTGTCTCCAAAGCATCCCATATCTCCTTTGTAGTCTTGCATCCAATTACCCTGTTTGACCTGACATTGTTAATTGCACTATGCAGCAGATGCCTTACCCTTGCATTCTTGGCAATAGATGAGATGTCTTCAGTTGTGTATTCACTTTTCTCCTTTGGTATTATCTTTGCTGGTTGATGAGCAACTGCAATAGAAAGCTTGGTAGGCTTATATGGTCCATCATTAATTCTATCAAGTTATTCTGGATCTGTGGCTTCCAGAAACATAGCCATCTTTACCTTCCATATAGGATACTCAGATGCTCTCAGTATGGGAACCCTAATACTCTCATATTGACTGTGAGTTTGATTGTTTTGAGTATTTTGAGTTTTGGTGGACTTAGGTGGAGTTTGTGTTTCTTCAGACATGATTGTAAACTGGATCTCACTGTTTGTAAATCAACAGAGAGGCTCAGATACCACTTGTTAGGTCACACAACACTATAGAAGGGGGTTGAATATAGTGTTTGTACAATCAAATCGATTTATCAACACAAGTATGTAACAGTAATCAAGTTTATTCAATATAATAAACTCTGTTACAATAGAACAGTTGTTCTCTCTGAGTGATGAACAATATCACTAAGAGCTGCTAGGTTACAATGAATAATGTTCTCGTGAATGATAACACATATAGTGTAACCCTAAGCTGTGTTTATATAGTACACAGTTACAAGATATCTTCTAATTGATATGGAATATAATTATGTCTCCTAAATATATCAATCAGATATTATCTTCTACAAGTCTTCTAGCTGTCCAACTCTTCATGCATATCTTCTATTGTTTTAGTCTAGATCCTCTCCTGTAAATCAGCTGCATTCCTTATCTGAAGTACCCGCACTTAAGTCCTGATATAAATCCTGACGGCCTTAAGTTCTGATATAAGTTCTGACTTCAGTAAGTTCTGATTTCCAGTAAGTCCTTATATTAGGTTCTGAAACTAAACACAACAGATTAGACATGACATCACAAATATATCTAACAAAAATCTGTTAGCATTTTTCAGTGGACCTAATACCCTTTGAGTTAGGAGAATTTGATGTGATTCTAGGAATGGATTGGTTGTCCCAACATAAGGCAAATATTGATTGTAAGAAAAAGAAAATTTTGTTGTATATAGAAGATAATGTTTGGGTACCTTACCAAGGACAAAAGCAGGAAAAGAAATTTCTCTCGGTGCTGGAAGCAAAGAAGCTGTTGAGACAAGGATGTGACGCGTACTTAGCCCACATCGTGGACACTGAGAAAAAGGCACCCAGTTTGGTTGAGATTCCAGTAGTTAGTGAATTTTCAGAGGTATTTCCAGACGAATTACCAGGATTACCACCCGATCGTGAGATTGAGTTCTTTATTGACCTATTTCCAAATAGCCGAACCAGTTTCAAAGGCTCCCTATCGTATGGCTCCAGGGGAAATGAAAGAACTAGCTAAACAACTTCAGGAACTTTTGGATAAAGGAGTAATTAGACCAAGTGTATCCCCATGGGGCGCACCAGTGTTATTTGTGAAAAAGAAGGACGGAAACATGAGATTGTGTATTTATTATCGGGAACTGAACAAGTTAACTATCAAGAATAAGTATCCCCTACCCAGGTTGATGATCTGTTTAACCAGCTTAAAGGAGCATGTTATTTTTCGAAGATTGATTTAAGATCGGGCTATCACCAGTTGAAGATCAAGTCTAAAGATATACGGAAGACTGCATTTCGAACCAGGTATGGCCATTACGAGTTTTTAGTAATGTCATTTGGATTAACTAATGCACCACCAGATTTTATGGATTTAATGAACCGGGTGTATAAGGAATATCTGGATAAGTTTGTTATTATATTTATTGATGACATCCTCATCTATTCAAAAACCACAGACGACCATGCCGAACATCTAATGATTGCTCTGCAAAGGCTGAGGGAAAAGCAGTTATACGCTAAGTTTTCGAAATGTGAATTTTGGTTGGAGGAAGTTCAGTTTTTGGGTCATATAGTGGGTAAGGATGGTATTAAAGTGGATCCCGTGAAGATTGAAGCTGTATCCAGATGGGAACAGTCGAAGACTCCGACGGAAGTTAGAAGTTTTCTTGGATTAGCAGGTTATTACCGAAGATTTGTGAAATACTTTGCCAAGATTGCAACCCCGTTGACCAAGCTGACCAGGAAAAATGAAAGATTTGTTTGGATTGAGAAATGTGAGGAAAGTTTCCAAGAGCTAAAAAAGAGATTAGTGACAGCACCAGTGTTAGCATTACCAGATGAGACAGGGAATTTCGTGATCTACAGTGACGCCTCTCTAAAAGGATTAGGCTGTGTGTTAATACAACATGATAAGGTTATTATGTATGCGTCCAGGCAGTTAAAACCCCATGAGCAGAAGTATACTGTTAGATATATTTGATAATATCATGGCTAATATGTTTTATGTTTAGATTTCAGATCTTATTTGAACAGAACAAATCAGTACTTAACTGATCAGTACTTATACTCGAAGTCAGAACTTAAGGGATATCAGTATTATGTTATCAGGAGATAGATATCAGAACTTAAGTGCTGAAGGACGATCAGATAAGGACAGTAGCTGATTGAAGTTAAGAAGATCAAGATAAACATAAGAAGAGATATGCATGAAGAAGGAATTCCGTAAAGAATGGAATACTTGGAATAGAAGATATCTGATTGATATATATTAGGAAGCAGAATTATATTCCATATCAATTAGCGATTATCTTGTAATTGTGTAGTATATAAACACAGACATAGGGTTTACACTATAAGTGTTATCATTATCGAGAATATTATTTATTGTAACCCTAGCAGCTCTCGTGATATTTTGTTCATCACTGAGAGATAACAGTTTCAGATTGTAACAGAGTTTATTGTTTCAATAAAGTTTGTTTTCTATCACATAAGTTCTTGAAGTTTGATTTGATTGTAATAAACACTGTATTCACCCCCTCTACAGTGAAAGTGTGACCTAACAAGTGGTATCAGAGCCTTCTGTTAACACACATACAGTTAAAGATCCAAACACAATCATGTCTGACACAGAAACTCCAACTAAGCCTACCAAAACTGAGGAATCATCAAAGACATCAACTCAGAGTCGATATGAGACTATCAGAGTTCCCATATTGAGACCATCTGAATATCCCATATGGAAGGTAAGGATGACCATGTTTCTGGAAGCAACAGATCCAGAATACCTTGATAGAATCAAGGAAGGGCCTCACAAACCTACCAAGCTCGCTGTTGTAGTTGCAGGTGAAGCAGCAAAGACCGTACCAAAGGAAAAGAGTGATTACACTGCTGAAGATATAGCATCTATTGCTAAGGATGCCAAGGTACGACACTTATTGCATAGTGCCATTGATAATGTAATGTCAAACAGGGTAATCAACTGCAAGACTGCTAAGGAGATATGGGATGCACTGGAGACAAGGTGTCAAGGAACTGAAACAGTTAAGAAGAACAGGAAGACAATACTCACTCAAGAGTATGAACACTTTGACTCTAGGACTAATGAGTCATTGACTGATGTATATGATAGATTTGTCAAACTCTTGAATGACTTGTCATTAGTAAATAAGGAGTATGATCTTGAAGATACAAACCTTAAATTCCTGTTAGCTTTTCCTGAATGTTGGGATTTGAAGGCAACAACAATAAGAGACAACTACAATCTTGATGAAACAACTCTTGATGAAATCTATGGAATGCTCAAGACTCATGAACTTGAGATGGAACAAAGAAGCAAGAGGAAAGGAGGAAAGTCAAGGACAGTTGCTCTCAAGGCTGAAGAGGAATCCCTCAAACCACCTTCCTCAAAGAAAGACAAGGGTAAAGCTCTTATCATAAAGTCTGATACTGAGTCATCAAGTTCTGAGAGTGATGATGACTCAGATTCTGAAAGCTTGCCTGAAACTGATGCTGATGAGGAGATGATGAAGCTGTGTGCTCTTATGGTGAAAGGAATCACAAAGATTGCATACAGGAAGTTCAGGAAGGGAAAGAAGTTTTCCAGGAAAGGCATAAGTTCTGATAAGAAGAATTTCAGAAGATCTGAAGGAAGAGGAGGAAAGTCTGACAGAGGAGATTACGCTAATGTTAAATGTTATAATTGTGGTGAGAAAGGCCACATATCTCCTGATTGCAAGAAGACCAAGAGTGACAAAGGCAAAGCTCTTGTCACAAAGCAGAAAAGCTGGACAGACACCTCAGACTCTGAAAGTGAGGAGAACTATGCATTGATGGCAAATGCTGATAAATCAAGTTCTGAGAGCAGTTCTGAAGCTGCTGAAACAAAGGTACCTCAGACTACTTATGCTTTTCATACTGATGATATTAATGAGTTGAGAAGATATCTTAAAACCATGTTTGTTAGTTATAGAGATCAAACTTTAACATGTGAAAGATTAACTTCTGAAAATCTTGCTTTTAGGAAAAGAAATGATTTCTTAGAAAAAGAGTTAGTCATGTTCCATCAAACTCAGCAGGATAGAGATGATGCTTTTTATGTTAGGGATGAAGTGCTAAAAATGAATGAATCTCTAAAAACTGAGTTAGAAAAGGAGAGAGAGATTATCAGAACTTGGACTAACTCTGGCAAAACAACTCAAAATTTGCTAAGCAGTGGAAACTGGAAAGAGGGCTTAGGTTATGGAGAAAATAAAAATGAAAAAGGAACTGTAGAAATTAAGCCTGTTGATAAGCAAAAGCCGAAGTTAAAACCTGTTAAGTTTGTAACTGAAAAATCTGAAAATGAGAAATCAGAAGTTAAAAAGGAATTAGCTTCTGACAAACTAAAACAGGAAAAGACAGCTGAAGTTAACATAGGCTTAATGACAAAGAAGCAGCTTAAGCATAAGCTGAAAGATGTTAAGAATGCAAACAAGGTAAAATCACCTAGGAAAAACAGGAATGGAAAGGAAGGTGTGAATAAAAGCAATAACTATAAATCTGTTCCTGATGCTCCTAGGAAAGCGTGTCATAACTGTGGAAGTTCTAACCATCTGGCTTCTTTTTGCAGGAAGAATAAGAATATTAACTCCTTATCTACAAAATCAGGAGTTAAGAGTCAGTCTGTTAGATACAAACCACAAAATCCTTGTTTTCATTGTGGTAGTTTATGGCATTCCATTTATACTTGTAAGGAATATCATAGTTTGTACTATGATTATTATCAAATAAAACCTTCTTTAAAGAAAGTTTATGTTGTTCCTTCTAGTGTAAGTTCTGATTCAAAGTCTGGTAGTATAAGTTCTGATAAGAAAACTGTTAACATAAAATCTGATGCTAAATCCGCTGCAAATGTTAACAAACCTAAAAAGGCCAAAGGATCCAAGCAAGTTTGGGTCCTTAAAACTAATAATTAGTGGTCTTTTTGATTGCAGGGCAACAGGAAAAATATTTTAGTTCTGGACAGTGGATGTTTAGGACATATGACTGGAAATAAGGCCCTGCTATCAGACTTTGTGGAGAAAGCTGGCCCAAGTGTTTCTTATGGAGATGACAACATTGGAAAAACTTTGGGATATGGCAATATCAATCTTGGGAATGTCATCATTAAAGATGTAGCTCTGGTCTCAGGACTTAAACACAACTTACTGAGTATAAGTCAAATCTGTGACAGAGGTTATCATGTTGATTTCTTTGCAGAACATTGTGAAATAGTTAGTAAATCTAAAGGAAAAATTGTTCTGAAGGGATTCAGGCGTGGTAACATTTATGAAGCTAAGCTTTCAACAAGTTCTGATGGTTCTGCAATCTGTTTAGTAAGTAGAGCCTCAACTGAAGAAAGCTGGAATTGTCACAAGAAACTCTCTCATTTAAACTTCAACAAGATAAATGAACTGATCAAGAAAGATCTTGTGAGAGGACTGCCAAAATCAGTGTTTGTTCCTGATGGTCTTTGTGACTCATGTCAGAAGGCTAAACAAAGAAAATCTTCGTTTAAGAGCAAGACTGAATCATCAATTCTTGAGCCTTATTATCTACTTCATGTTGATCTATTTGGTCCAGTGAATGTCATGTCTATTGCAAAGAAGAAATATGCGTTGGTCATAGTAGATGAGTTCACCAGATACACATGGGTGTATTTCTTGCACACAAAAAGTGAAACTGCATCTATCCTGATTGATCATGTCAAACATCTAGATAAATTGATCAAAGATTCTGTGAAAATTTTGAGGAGTGATAATGGCACTGAATTCAAGAATCTGATAATGGAAGAGTTCTGCAAAAATCATGGAATAAAGCAGGAATTTTCTGCTCCTGGAACTCCACAGCAAAATGGAGTTGTTGAAAGGAAGAATAGAACTCTCATTGAAGCTGCACGAACAATGCTTGAAGAAGCAAAGCTTCCAACCTATTTCTGGGCTGAAGCTGTGCAGACTGCTTGTTTTACTCAAAATGCAACACTCATTAACAAGCATGGAAAAACACCATATGAGATGGTGAAGAACAAGAAGCCAAATCTCAAATACTTTCATGTATTTGGATGTAAGTGTTTTGTTCTCAAGACTCATCCTGAACAGCTATCCAAGTTTGATCTAAAAGCTGATGAAGGAATCTTTGTTGGATATCCACTTTCTACAAAAGCCTTCAGAGTCTATAATTTGAGAACAAAAGTGGTCATGGAATCTATCAATGTCTCTTTTGATGACAAGAAGATCACTGGACTTGAAGATTGCATTGATCATGATCAGCTGAGATTTGAAAATGAAGATTCATATTCTGATACCTCAAGTCCTGACAGTCTAAGTCCTGATACTGTAAATTCTAATGGATTAAACTCTGATGTTATTGAAACTGTGGTGACTACGTCAAAGGAAGATGCACCAATGCAGGGGGAGCATACTCAAGATATTATCACATCTCAAGAAGCATCAGAACATACATCTGGCTCTTCAAATTCTGATTCGTCAAGTTCTGATAAGCCCAGTACTGAAAATCTAAATACTGAAGGATCCAACTCAGAGAGCATAGTTTCAGGGGGAGCATCAGAAAATGAAACCGAAGACAGCATGAATCATGGGGGAGCATCCAGTTCTAGAGAAAATCTTCCATCTGCAAGGAAGTGGACAAAATCACATACACCTGATTTGATAATTGGAAATCCTGAGGCAGGTGTCAGAACTAGAACAGGTACTTCGAATGAATGTCTTTACAATTCTTTTCTCTCTCAGTCTGAGCCAAAGAAAGTGGAAGAAGCTCTTCAAGATGCTGATTGGGTGCAAGCAATGCAGGAAGAGTTGAATGAATTTGAAAGAAACAAAGTCTGGACCTTAGTGCCAAGACCCAAGAATAGATCGGTTATTGGTACAAAGTGGGTATTCACAAAAAAAACTGACAGTGATGGCATAATTGTAAGGAACAAGGCAAGGCTGGTTGCAAAAGGATATTCTCAACAGGAGGGAATTGACTATGATGAAACATTTGCGCCAGTTGCTAGGTTAGAAGCCATAAGGATATTCATGGCTTATGCTGCTCACAAAAAGTTTACTGTCTTTCAAATGGATGTGAAAAGTGCTTTTCTCAATGGAGAATTGGAAGAGGAAGTATATGTTGAACAACCTCCAGGCTTTGTAGATTCCAAACATCCAGATTATGTCTACAGGCTTGATAAAGCACTTTATGGACTTAAGCAAGCTCCTAGAGCATGGTATGAGACTTTAGCTCAGTTTCTTCTGGAAAGTGGATTCAACAGAGGAACTATTGACAAAACACTGTTCTATCTCAACCATGGCAAGGACTTACTTTTGATTCAGATTTATGTTCATGATATTATTTTTGGGTCTCCAAATGACAAACTTTGTAAAAAGTTTGCCAACCTAATGCAGTCAAGATATCAGATGAGTATGATGGGAGAACTTAGTTATTTTCTGGGCCTTCAAGTCAAGCAGAGTGAAGAAGGAACTTTTATTTGTCAATCTAAGTACACCAGAAACTTGCTGAAGAAATTTGGAATGCAAGACTGTTCAAGTGCATCCACTCCCATGGCCACTGCAACAAAACTGGATAAGGATACTGGTAATTCAGTAGATATTACTGATTACAGAGTTATGATTGGCTCACTTCTCTATCTAACTGCTAGTAGACCAGATATCATGTTTGCTACCTGTCTTTGTGCAAGATTTCAAGCAGATCCAAGAGAACCTCACTTAACAGCTGTAAAAAGAATCTTTAAGTATCTTAAAGGAACAGCTGATCTAGGATTATGGTATCCTAGAGAATCAGATTTTAAATTAATAGGTTACTCAGATGCAGATTTTGCAGGTTGCAAAATTGACAGGAAAAGCACAAGTGGTAGCTGCCAATTTCTTGGAGGCAGGTTGGTTTCTTGGTATAGCAAGAAACAAAAGTCAATTTCCACATCAACTGCAGAAGCAGAGTATATTGGTGCAGGAAGCTGCTGTGCACAGATTCTCTGGATGAAGAATCAGTTACTGGATTATGGGTTAACATATTTCAAAATCCCTATTTACTGTGATAATCAAAGTGCTATTGCTATGACAGGTAATCCAGTTCAACACTCTATGACAAAGCACATCAGCATCAGGTACCATTTCATCAGGGAACATGTGGATGAAGGTACAGTGGAATTGCATTTTGTTCCCACAGATCAACAAGTAGCAGATATCTTCACAAAACCACTGTGTGAAGCTACCTTTACAAAATTGGTAAATGAACTTGGAATGATTTCAGGTTCTTTCTCTAAATCTGCTTAAACTTGTTCTATGTTATCAGACTTTATGATCAGTATTTACAGAATTAATCTCTTTGTATATTCTGTGCATTAATTGATAAATGTCTTTAAGTACTGAATGTTGTCTGATATATGTTTCTAAACTCTGATAAGTGATATGTCTGTTTCAGTAACTATTCAATCCTATGAGGATAATTGTGCTAGATACTGACCTACTAGTCTTCAATAAACAAATGATCCCATAAAAGAAGTAATTATTTCTGTGGAAATCTTATGACACAAGCAAATTCTGATACTTGAGCTTAGTTTAGTTTACTTTATTCATCTTACTACTAAGTCCCAAATTAGAATAATGCTACTCATCTGTTTAAGTTTTGATTCTAGTAAAACTGCTGAATGTACTAAGTGCTGATAAACCTCACTTATCAAAAGAAAAAAAAAATCAAAATATCAGGTACTCCTTTGAGATCTAGAGTAAAAATGTGAATGGGACGACCCAAGTGCATTGCTGGTATTAAGTAAATATGCATTAGAAAAGCAAAATATTTTCTTGGTGACTTTTCACACTCTATGATTACTGGAGAAATACTCTGATAATAGCATAAATTCTGATAAACAGTCGTGACTCACTTACACTGAGAAGCCACTGTAAAATAGAATTTCAAAAGATGCATAAAATTAGCACAAAAACAGTTGAGGTGGACTCATGCATGAACTCATTTATCAGTAAGTTTCAGGATAATGACAGCTCTTTAGCAAAATTTTAATTATGACTTATTTCTAAGATGTACTGAAGTGAATCAGACTTTACTCTTTATTATTTATTTAGCTTAATGCACACACACATCACTCCATATGAATGATGAAATTTCTGTGGTGGTCTATGTTATTTTAGATAAACAGTCATTGTGTCATTTTTGCACAAATTCTGAGGACAAGTTCTAGTTACACGTTCTGATGATTAAGTTCTGACATACATAACTAAGAACTTGTATGAGTATTTACTAAGATAGATATTCCTTGTTCGAGTTAAGACATTATGTTCTGATGACTGTTAAGTTCTGGTATAGGTCTAAGTTCTGATTTTTCAGTCTAACCCTTTACTTGACTTATCTGTGAGTAAAATTTGGTAACAGTCTCAGATTAATTTCGAAATGTTGAAGTGGAAGATTAATAGTCTATGGTTAAAACATAATGGCACTCGTCCTTGAACAGTTCACTCTTGTTACATGTGCACATTCCTTTTCCAATGACTGTTATTCTTTTTCAAAGTCTAGGGAGACGAGGTAGAATTAATTCTACCTGTCAGCATTAAATATCTTTGCGTCTCTTGGCATTCTCTTGCCTATATACACAGCCACTTCACATTAGTCTTTCCATCACATTCTTCTCACACACTTATCCTCCTTCTTCTGTCAAAAACACAATGGTTCGATACAACATGTTTTTGAACACACAAACCTTCACAATGGAGCTCAGTTGTGCCGAGTGGCAGCAGGAGTGGCATATAACAGCCATTCCTGAGGAAATCTGGGACTCTGTCCCACAGGAGGTGCTGGCTCACCTTCTATTCTTCGAGATGGATTACCATCGCCATCTGGAGCGCCTGGAGGAGGAAAGGCGGGAAGCTATCCGTCAGCAAGAGCGAATCATTCGACTCGCTATCTTGTTTGTCGAAGATAGGAAGAGGAAGATGACTTAATCTCGTCTTCTTCCTGTTCTTCTTCATCCTCAGCTTTGTCAGGCTTCGTAGCTAGGACTAAAGCTGTTGACGTTAGGAATAGAAGCTTAGGGAAAATCTTGTATTGATGTAATTTCTATTTCATATATGTATTGACTTGATATATTAATGAAAACTGTTTTTACTTCAAGATTTTGTCTCTGAGTTATTTTATCTTGTGTTGTTAAATCCTGCTTGATATTCTGATGACCATTTAAATTTTGTCTTTATTTAAGTTCTGATTCTTTGTCAGCACTTATTCCTCGAAATTATCTCGGTCATTTTTAACATGATTCATTTTCAGAATATTAATGTTGCAGTGAAAAATAATTCAATCAGTGCTAACGGTTTAAATTTTGAATTAAAACTGTGTCTCTTGATAAATGAAGCTGAGAAGGCAACTTCTCAGAAGGATTCTGCAATTGGGGGTTCTAGGCTTCTCAAGAGGCTTAGACGTATGACGGTTCCTGAAACTCCCAAGGAATCCAAATCAACAAGGAAGTACAAGAAACAGAGGGCACAAAGGCCAGTTTCAGATGATGAGGAGGAAGCAGCTAAGGAAGGGGATCAGGAATCTCTGATCTCACAAGACAAGGAATTTGCTCCAGTCACTTCTTCTCCATCAACTCCATCTCAGGAACCTGAATCTGACAAGGCTAATTCACCTTCTATGTCTCTTGTTGATCCAGGCACGAGTGCTGAAATTGATATTCAGAACCTGGTTGTGCCTGAAATACTTTTCTTAGAAGCTCCAACAGCAAATAATCCTTCCACAACACCTGTTACTGATGCTGTTCAAACTCCTGAGTTATCACTAACACCTTCTCTGCATCAAGATGCTGATGATCAGATTTTAGGTGCGCATCAGGATATGGCTATTGATCAGAACTTAGTATCAGATCAGCAATTAGAGGATGTTGAAGCCTCCATTGCTACTCACACAGTTGTCTTATCAGAAGATACTGATTCTCTAAGTTCTGATGCTGCAAATGTTGGAGATACTGGTGAGGCTGCTACAACTGTAGATGCTGATGAAGCAGGTCCTTCAGGACATACTCCTCCACTGACTTTTTCTAAGTCTGAACTGGTAAAGGAGTTTGTTATCAGGGATGCACCAGTACCTTGGAGTGAAACTCCTGCAGGTCAGGAGTGGACTAAGGAATGGAACTCAGTTTCATGTGTTCCAAATGCTTTACATCTTGCTGAGCACTTGACTAAAGCTGATGAAATGTTACATTCTGATGATTTTAAAACCCAGCTTAGAGTCACTGCATTGAGTACTAAACATCTACAAGGTCTTCATTCCAACACTCATGCAGAGCTACACAAGATTCAGGAGAACTTTATCAAACAGGAACAAGTTTGGAAAATTGATAAGAAAAAGTTCTTCCAACCTACCATTGACAGGGTTGCTTATATTGAGAAAACTCAAGAGAAGCAACAAGCTCAGATTGATCAAATTCTGACAAATCAAGCTTCTCAGCAATCGCAACTTACTGAAATCCAGACCTCAGTGGAACTACTTATCTCTCTTTTATTACCTGCTGATGCCAAAAAGGGGGAGAAGGTAATTAAGTCCAAATGCAAAACCAACAAGACACTGCAAGGAAAGGATGATGGAAAAGATGACCAAGGAAACTCTGGAATGGGTAGTGGTCATAGTCAAGGTAGAAGGTTTACATCAAGACAAGCTAGTCACAGAACAAGTTCTGATACTGGGAAAAGAATAAGTTCTGCTGCTGGTAAAAGGATAAGTTCTGATGAACTTCTAGATCTTGATGAGGAAATGTCAAGACAGTTATTTCTTCAAGAAAATCCAGGGATGGACTTGGAAAGTTTAAAGGAAGAAGAAGCCAGACTTAAATCAGAGAAAGTCACATCTAAATCTGAAGCTTCTGGTAAAAAGTTACTTCCAAAACCTAAAGGCATTGTGATCAAAGAAAGGATACATATTGAAGAAACTTTGGCTAGATCACAACCACAGATAGATCCAAGATCCAAGGGTAAAGAAAAGGTTGGTGAACCTATCAAGCCTTATGTACCTCCTGAGGAAGAAGAAATTACTGATGGAAAAGATGATCTTGCTCTGACTTCAAGAAAAGTTCTTAAAACAACCTCTGACATGGCTCAAGTTGTTCAGAGTCAAGAAATTGTAAGTTCTAATATTCAGAAGAAGCAAGTAACCTCTGACAGTGCTCAAGTTAACTTGATATCAGAAGGAAGATCAAATACACTCCTACCAGGATTCACTAAAGCAAAACAGACTCAATCTTTGAAGGCTACTCCAAGTGGTTTTGAAGCAAGAGTAGTTACTGGAAAGGAAGCTAGAGATAAAACTGGATTGGGAAGTGCTGATGAAAGAAGAGTACACAACACTATCGATGATCCAACTTCCTTGAGTGAACCAGGTATTGGAGCAACTCCTGAGAGATTGAATCAACTAGAATCTGTACAGATGGTTTACCATACCTACTTGAAAGAATACATCATGTTGTATTTCATGACAGATGGTAGGGTTTATCATATAAGACAAAATGCCATTCCTTTGAAGTATTTTGAAGAATTGGAGCATGTACTTTTCTTACTTCGAGTGGATGACAGAATAACAGAGACTGCTGCAAACTACTTAAAAGAACAGATTCGGAGACAGAAAAGGCTTTATTCTGTTAAGTCTGACAGCAGATATGTTCCAAAGTACAGAGATCAAAATGGTGATATTGTTGATATGAAGCCTAATACTGCACAGATCAGAACATATCTTGGTATTAAGGGGCTTGAATTCAATCTAGAGTCTAACAAAGCTTATGTTATAAGACTAGATCGGGAGTTGAGAAAAGCAAAGATTAATGATCTCAGAGCTGCAATATTTCAAACTGGTGAAGATACTGTAGAGCTTAAAGATGTTAAACGTAGAATGATTGATGAACTCAGATATGCTGAGAAATGTTTGTTAAAGAATTATCTCAGAACAACTCCTGACATCAGAGAGATCAGAAAATGATGAAGCCAAGTCAAAGATCTACAACTACTTAAATTCTGATGTGTATACAGACCAAAGTTGTTATCAGAAGTTGAATTGGTAAAAGCTTTAAGGACTGTAAGTTGTAGTTATCTTGTCTATTTCTCATGCATTTGTACTTAATGTTTTTGACATCATCAAATATCTGTTAAACTTGTATATTTTGCTAATTTACAAGTTGGGGGAGATTGTTAGATATATTTGATAATGTCATGGCTAATATGTTTTATGTTTAGATTTCAGATCTTATTTGAACAGAACAAATCAGTACTTAACTGATCAGTACTTATACTGGAAGTCAGAACTTAAGGGATATCAGTACTTATGTTATCAGGAGATAGATATCAGAACTTAAGTGCTGAAGGACGATCAGATAAGGACAGTAGCTGATTGAAGTTAAGAAGATCAAGATAAACATAAGAAGAGATATGCATGAAGAAGGAATTCCGTAAAGAATGGAATACTTGGAATAGAAGATATCTGATTGATATATATTAGGAAGCAGAATTATATTCCATATCAATTAGCGATTATCTTGTAACTGTGTAGTATATAAACACAGACATAGGGTTTACACTATAAGTGTTATCATTATCGAGAATATTATTTATTGTAACCCTAGCAGCTCTCGTGATATTTTGTTCATCACTGAGAGATAACAGTTTCAGATTGTAACAGAGTTTATTGTTTCAATAAAGTTTGTTTTCTGTCACATAAGTTCTTGAAGTTTGATTTGATTGTAATAAACACTGTATTCACCCCCTCTACAGTGAAAGTGTGACCTAACATATACAGTGCATGACTTGGAGTTGGCAGTGATAGTATTCGCATTAAAGCTGTGGAGGCATTATTTATATGAAGAGAAATGTGACATCTATACGGATCATAAAATCTTAAAGTATATATTCACCCAAAAGGATTTGAACATGAGACAGCGAAGATGGTTAGAGCTAATCAAGGATTACGATTGTTCTATCAAATACCATCCTGGCAAAGCTAATGTGGTAGAATATGCCTTAATCAGGAAGGAAAGATTAAATGAGATCAAAGTTTCTGAGAAACTAGCTGGAGAATTGGAAAAGCTGAAGATTGAAGTTCGAATGCCATAAGGTAACAAAGAGCAATTATATGAGATTACTTTTCAGCCAGAGTTGATGGAAAGAATAAGAAAGTGCTAAGAGGAAGTTATTAATAAAGGGTTGGATGACTTAACGGGAGAAGAAGTTTGTACTCAAAAGGATAGCAATGGTATGTTCAGATTTTCCTCGAGGATATGTGTTGTGTATATGTTGTGTACTTGATGATTTCATGAACAAAACACCTTGGTAGATTTTACTTAGTGAAAATGTAGCACTCGACGGATAAGGTTAATAGTCCCGATGGATAACTCATTTTAGTCCCGACGGATGATGATTTATTATCCATCGAGTGAGTAGCTTATGTAACAATAAGTCTATAGCACATTTCTGCATACACATTATTTAGAATATGTAGTAGTACTTAAGTCATGTTGACTATAACTAGATATACAGAATAGGTTGATTAACTGTACATAGATGATGTCTTGTAATTCTGCATAAATGAAATAGAGTCAAGTGCCTGATTGCTACCCGACGGATGAACAACAATTGATTCGACGGATGATCAATAACTCGACGGATGATCATAAACCCGATGGATAAAGAATTCAAATATCTGTTGACAGTGACAACACAGTCACATGCGTCGAGTGTATGCAAATGAAATGTGGTATCCTATTCAACTGGGTTTTTGAGAACAAAGAAGCATTGCCATTTCCATGCTATTATGAAGATATTCAAAGATGCTGGAATAGAGTAATGAAGTAGCATTGTATTAGACTTGATAGTTTTTGTTTTATTATCCTGTCTTATTACTTTGTAATCTTGGTGATATATAAACCAAGAAGCAGCAAATAGAATAGTAACTAAGAAACCTAGCAACCAAGAGAGAAACATTTGTAAGCTGTACTCTTAGCATTTCTCTCGTTTTTAGTTGTTATCATTTTATAAGCAGCTGTGAGCTTTTTGCACTCAGAGTTCTCTCGATATATATTATATATCTCTGGTGGAATCATTCAAATCCACCAGAAAGTTTTAAAAGACTCTTGTTTTTAATTACTTGTGTTTTGATTCATTTCAAGTAACTATTCCGCATTCTGCTAATCAATTCACACATATATATATAATTGAGTTAGAACAATTTTTATTCAAGAAAAAGTTTCAAGAATTCCATTCAACCCCCCTTCTGTAATTCTTGTTATATTGTTAAGGGACTAACAATTGGTATCAGAGCAAACTCTTGAAGAGCAAAGAGTTTAAAGATCAAAACAACACAACAAGATGAACAAGAAGGATGTTGGAGTCAAGATTCCTTTTCTGGATAAAGATAATTACCATCATTGGAAGGTAAAAATGCATCTTCATTTGCTTTCTCAAGATGAGGCCTATGTGGACTGCATAGAAAGAGGCCCTCATGTACCAATGAGAGCTGCAACTGGCAATGAGCCATCTGTCCCCAAGCCAAGGCATGAATGGTCTGATCCTGACATTGAACAAGTCAGGAAGGATAAAAAGGCCATGAATATCATGTTCAATGGAGTTGATGGTGATATGTTTGACAACATTATCAACTGCAAAACTGCAAAGGATGTTTGGGATACAATACAGATCATCTTTGATGGCACTGAGCAAGTTAGAGAAAACAAGATGCAGCTACTGATTTAGCAATATGAGCATTTTCATAATGAAGAAAGTGAGTCACTCACTGACATTTTTAGTAGGTTTCAAAAACCGCTAAATGCTCTAAAGTTACATGGAAGGGTCTATCAGACAAAGGACTCCAATCTGAAATTCCTTAGATCTCTTCCAAAGGAATGGAAACCAATGATAGTCTCATTGAGAAACTCACAAGATTATAAGGAGTTTACTTTGGAGAGACTGTATGGCATCCTGAAAACATATGAGCTTGAAATAGAGCAAGATGAGAGGATGAAGAGAGGAAAGAAGAAAGGAGGGTCCATTGCACTAGTTGCTGAGTTAGAGAAGGAGAAGAAGATGAAGATGGAAGCTGTTGAATCAACTTCAAGGGTCTGTGAGAACAAGGGCAAGGGGCTTGCAGTAGAAAGTGAAAAATCTTTGAGCCAAGATGACATGGAAGACATTGATGAACATTTAACATTTCTTTCCAGAAGGTTTACCAAGCTCAAGTTTAAAAAGAACTTTGGAGCAGCCAAGCCAAATAGAAACATGGTGGATAAATCAAAATTCAAATGTTTCAAATGTGGCTTGGCAGGGCACTTTGCCAGTGAGTGTAGAAAGCAAGATTCAAGCAAGAAAAAGTTTGAGCCAGTGGATTATAAGCAAAAATACTTTGAGCTTCTCAAACAAAAGGAAAGGGCTTTCATCACACAAAGGAATGACTGGGCAACAGATGGTCTGGATGAAGATGAATATGTCAGCTATGTCAATCTAGCCCTAATGGCCAAGTCTGATAAAACAGAAACAAGTTCTTCAAGTAATCAGGTAATTACTACAAACCTTGCACATTTATCTAAAGCTGAGTGTAATGATGCTATAAATGACATGTCTACAGAGTTATATCATTTGCGTGTTACACTTAAGTCTCTTACTAAAGAAAATGCTAAAATCAAAGAAAACAATTTGTTTTTGAGTGAGAGAAATAATGTGCTAGAGTCTCAGTTCATTGATTTTAAAAATTAAGAATTGAGTGTAAGATTGCCAAGGAGGAATTAACTGAGTCCTTGAAGAAAGAAGAAATTTTGAAGAAGCAGCTCGAGCGTGAACAGGAGGTGATTAAGGCATGGAAAACATCTAGAGATGTTCATGCTCAAATCACCAAAGTTCAAGGAATCGAGTCCTTCTGTGATGAAGCCTGGAAAAAGAACAAGGAGAAACTAGAACCAAATTTGGTGGATGGACTGCTAACAGATGTAGACTCGACGGATGATGAGGGTCATCCGTCAGATAACAAAAAGGGTTATCCGTCGACTGATGCAAATCCTTATCCGTCGACTGTAAGCAAGCCTATTAGTAAAGCCAAACTTGTTAAGCTAAATGAAAAGTATGGATCTGTTTCCAAGAACTTTGTTTCAGGAGAATCGAGTCAAGTTAAGAAAGGGAAAAATGCTAATTTTGGTCACATGACTGTCAATCAGTTAAGTGACAGACTTGAAAAGGTTGAGGTGAAAACAGAGGCTAAAAAGAAAAATAATAGAAATGGTAAAGTAGGGATTAACAAACAAGACAACTACACACCTGATAAATATGCTCCTAGAAAAATATGTGTCAAGTGTGGTAGTGTAAATCATTTGTCTGTTAATTGCAAATCTGTCATGCCTACTTTTATGTCTCTGCCACCTCACTTTCACAACATGAATGATATGCCTCCCATGCCTATAAATGCTATGTCTACACAGAATATGAATGCACAGTTTGCTAGTATGCCATTTGCACCTAATCCTTATTATGCTGCATTTAGTATGCCACAAATGCCATTTAGCATGCGTTATTGGAATAACATGTTCACTAATAACATGACATTCCCTGCTGATTATAATTTGCATAATAATTCTGTTGCAATGAATGGTTTCAAAGGCCCAACTCAAATGACTAAGGATGAATCTGATATCCCCAAGTCAAATGAGATAAAGCCTAAGAAACAGAAAAAGAAAGCTAACAAGGCAGGACCCAAGGAAACTTGGGTACCAAAATCAAATTGATTTGATTTTGATGTGTGCAGGGAAACAGAAAGAATCTTTGGTACTTGGATAGTGGTTGTTCAAGACACATGACTGGTGATTCTACACTGCTCACAGAGTTTAAGGAGAGAGCCGGCCCAAGTATTACTTTTGGAGATGACAGCAAAGGTTATACTGTGGGATATGGTTTGATTTCAAAGGACAATGTCATCATTGAGGAGGTTGCCTTAGTGGATGGTCTCAAACACAATTTGTTGAGTATCAGCCAGCTTTGTGATAAAGGCAACTCAGTAACTTTCAACTCAGAAGCCTATGTTGTAACTAACAAAAGAAGCAACAAAGTGGTTCTCACTGGTGTGAGAAAGGGAAATGTGTACCTAGCTGATTTCAACTCATCTATGCAGAATCTGGTACTTGTCTTCTCAGTAAAGCAAGTCAGGATGAAAGTTGGCTATGGCACAAGAAGCTATCCCATCTAAACTTCAAGACCATGAATGAGCTAGTAAAGAAAGAACTGGTTAGAGGCATTCCTCTAGTGGAGTCTTCTAAGGATGGACTGTGTGATGCCTGCCAAAAAAGGAAGCAGATTAAAGCATCATTCCGGAAGAAACTTGATTCAACAATTGAAGAACCTTTGCAACTGCTACACATGGATTTGTTTGGACCAGTCAATATGTTGTCCATTTCAAGGAAAAGATTTTGCCTAGTAATTGTAGATGATTTCTCAAAGTTCTCTTGGACATATTTCCTAAAGTCTAAAGATGAGGCTAGTGAAATCATCATCAATCACATAAGGCAAGTCAATAATCATCCTGATTTCAAAGTTAGAAGAATCAGGAGTGACAATGGAACTTAGTTAAAGAATTCTATCATGAGAGAATTTTATGAGGAAATTGGGATTTTACATGAGTTTTCAGCAGCAAGAACTCCACAACAGAATGGAGTAGTGGAAAGGAAGAAGAGATCACTTATTGAAGCTGCCAGGACAATGCTTGAAGAATCTAAACTGCCAACATAATTCTGGGCTGAGGCTGTAAATACTGCATGCTACACTCAGAATATTTCCCTGATTAATCAAGCAAGATGCATGACTCCCTATCAATTGTTCAAGAACAAGAAGCCAACTCTAAATTTTCTTCATGTCTTTGGCTGCAAATGCTATATTCAGAGAAATCAAACTGGTCAAAATGGGAAGTTTAATGCTAAAGCAAATGAAGGAATTTTTGTTGGATATGCTGTTGGTAAAGCATATAGAGTCTACAATCTAAGAACCAACATTGTTAGTGGAATCAATACATGTTGTGTTTGATGATAAAAAGATTGAAGGACTTCAAGATGGAGATTACCATGAGAGCCTCAAATTTGACAATGTGGAGTTGGTTAATGATGATAGTGATGATGAAAGTGATCAAGAAACAATATCAAAGGATAATGTAAAAAAATCTACTACCAATGAAGCACAAAATTCAACATCTGTCGAATTGCAAAATGCTTCATCCGTCGGGAGACAATCTTCCTTATCCGTCGGAAGGCAACCTGCTTCATCCGTCGGTACTCAAAATTCACCATCCGTCGGGTTATCAAGAGAAGCAGGAAGTCAAGATAGATCACCTATAGAAAGTTCCCCTTTCTCAAATCAAAGATCCACAAACTCAGGGGGAGTTTCTAACAATCAAAACTCAATCACACATCAAGACAACAATGAGGCCTCTTCATCAAGAGCTAATCTACCTCAACAAAGGAAATGGACAAAAGATCACCCATTTGAGCTCATAATTGGTGATGTTTCTTCTAGAGTTCAAACCAGGAGAGCAACTCAAGAAGAATGTCTATATAGCAGCTTTCTTTCCAAAGAAGAACCAAAGAAGGTAGAAGAAGCTTTGTTGGATCCTGATTGGATTTTAGCTATGTAAGAGGAGCTATACCAATTTGAAAGGAATAATGTATGGAAGCTGGTACCCAAGCCTAAAGGAAAGAATCCAATAGACACCAAATGGGTATTCAGAAATAAGATGGATGAAAATGGCATAGTAGTCAGGCACAAAGCTAGATTGGTTGCTAAGGGCTATTGTCAATAAGAAGGAATAGATTTTGATGAAACATTTGCTCCTGTTGCAAGACTTGAAGCCATCAGAATTTTCTTAGCCTATGCAGCCCATGTCAATTTCAAGGTCTATCAAATGGATGTCAAAAGTGCCTTTCTGAATGGAGATTTGGAGGAGGAAGTCTATGTCAGTCAGCCCCCTGGTTTTGAAGATCCAAATTTTCTAGATCATGTCTACTATCTTTTGAAAGCACTTTATGGACTAAAGCAAGCACCTAAAGCCTGGCATGACACTTTATCAAAGTTCCTTTTGGAAAATCATTTCATAAGAGGTACTGTAGATAAAACTTTATTATTTAGAAATGTTAATGGCTCTAGTATACTTGTTCAAATTTATGTAGATGACATTATTTTTGGCTCTACAGATGAGAAACTTTGCAAAAAGTTTGCCAAATTGATGCAAAGTAAGTATGAAATGAGTATGATGGGAGAACTAACTTACTTTCTTGGTTTACAAGTTAAGCAAGTTAGTGATGGAATATTCATTAGTCAAACTAAATATATTTTTGATCTTTTAAAAAGTTTGATCTAATGGATTGCACATCTGCAAAAACTTCCATGGCCAATGCAACTAAACTTGAATTAAATACTACTGAAAAGTCTGTGGATATTTAAAGTTATAGGGGCATGGTTGGCTCACTTCTGTACTTAACAGCTAGTAGGCTAGATATAATGTTTGCTACATGTCTATATGCTAGATTTCAGGCTGATCCTAGAGAATCTCACTTAGTCGCTATTAAGAGAATTTTCAGATATCTCAAGGGATCACCAAAACTTGGCATTTGGTACCCTAGAGATTCTGGTTTTATTCTAACTGGTTATTCAGATGCAGATTATGCAGGTTGTAGAATTGATAGAAAAAGTACAACAGGAACTTGTCAATTTCTAGGAAACAAGCTTGTGTCCTGGTTCAGTAAAAAGCAAAATTCAGTTTCTACTTCTACAGCTGAAGTTGAATATATTGCTGCTGGCAGTTGCTGTGCGTAGATTTTATGGATGAAAAATCAATTGCTAGACTATGGTTTGCAATTTGAGAGGATTCCTATTTTCTGTGATAACACAAGTGCAATTGCCATCACTGAAAATCCAATACAACATTCAAGGACAAAGCACATAGATATCAAGTACCACTTCATAAGGGAACATGTAATGAATGGTACTGTGGAACTACATTTTGTTCCAAGTGAGAAGCAGCTTGCAGATATCTTTACCAAGCCACTGGATGAATCCACCTTTACAAGGTTGGTAAGTGAGTTAGGTATGCTTAATTATTCTTAACTCTTTATGAGATAATTTGCTAGTTGAAATGCAGCCAGAAATTTAATTGACTTTTCAGTCTTGGATAAAATTTTGGCTAAGTCAAAATTTGAATCTCGACGGATGATCCTTATCCATCGAGTTTGATCATCCGTCGGTATACTATTTGCTAATAAAAATCAATTACTTTTTTGGAATATTTTATGACACGACGGATAACAGTTTACCCTTATCCGTCGAATTGTCTTAATCTCAGTCGTTAATTCCCTACACATTATCCATCGAGTATACTTATAGTTTGTAAGCATAACACGGCGGATAATGGGTGGAATTTTAACAGTTTATTTTTAAACGGCTATTTTAGGCAATTCTCATTAGTTACTTTATATTACTTTATTATTTTTAGCAGTTATTTTTAAGATAGTATAAAAGCTCATTTCATTTCAATTGCTTTTCTTTTATCATTCTCAAATCAACTGCTCAAATTTCTTTCTCTCTCAAAGCACTTACTCTCTCTCTCTCTTCAAGCTTTTATTCTCTAACAATGGCGCCAGTTGTCAAGATTATGTCTCAAACTGGGTTTATTTATGAGAAGAACAATTTCACTGCATTAGTAAACAAGGGTATTCAGCAATCTAGTGACTATCACAAGATGATGGACTTTGTGAACAATTGTAAGCTTAGCTATGCCATGCTGGAATCACCCACAATCTTTTGTGAAGTTGTTGAAGAAATGTGGACCACTGCAATATACAACTCAACAGATAAGACCATTACTCTAACCATTAAAGGTAAAGAATTCTGTATCAATAGTGATGTTATAAAAGCATGTTTCAAGATTCCTGATAATACTGTGACCTCACCACACACTGACACTGATATAATCAATATGCTTAATTCCATGAACTATTCTCTTTCTACTTTTAAGTTAAGTGACATTAGGAGATTGGGTCTTCGGAAGGAATGGAGTTTTATGTGTGATGTAGTGACTAAGGCATTTTCAGGTATAGTCAGTAATTTTGATTCAATCAATATCTCCATGCTTAACATGCTCTACATGCTAGTTACAGATAAATTCTATAATTTCAGTGACCTTGTTTTGTTTGAGTTGGGTTTTAAACTAGGAGAGTTAAATAAGAGAGGTAAAAATGTGTATTATGCTAGATTCTTTATGATGTTAGCTAACCATCTCTCTGAGAATATTGTGCTTGAGAACCCTAACAACAAATTAGATTGTTGGGTTCAAGAGAGAAGGCTCATTGCAGATTTGAACAGGGCCAATCATCACAAGGAGGTGCCACTGTTCTATTTCCCTGTAATGGAAGCACCTCAGGTAAGTGAGGTAAGTTCATCTATCCCTACCACTATTCCAACCTCACAAATTTCTTTGAGTTCTAGTGTGGCTATGGAAACTGTGTCAATGACCCAACAGTTGCCTACCCAAGCTACCAAACCTGCAAATATTTCAAAATCCAAATCAAAGAAAGCCTCCTCTGGTATCTCTCAAAAGATGCCAGTTGCAAAATCCACTAAAACCAAAGAGGGGAGTGTGCAGGTGGATAAGACAGGTGAGGGAAGGGGTGAACATCAAAGAAACCCTAAGAATAAGGATGGAAAGGTGAGTGGTTCCCAGCCTAGCCACACTGCAGTTTCCCAACAAACTGCAGTGCTTAAAAAGGATATAAGCTCATTTCTAGCTGCATCCTCCCAAAAGGATGTAGTTATTGAACAAAGCTCTCAACCAAGAGCACAGGCCAAGAGGGTTAGGGACACAAGCTCACCCCAAACTTATGTAATAAAGAAGAAATCTAAAACTCTTGGGGATGTACAAGGGTACACACACTGTGCAAACTGGTGCTAATGACACAGTCACTGCACCTTCACAAATTCAGCTTGATGTGACTCCAATAACTGTGGAGTCACGGCCAAAATCTCTAGTAATAGAAGCACTTCAAACACCAAACTCACCCACAAACTCACTGGATGTGGATATGATAAACACATCAATTCCTGATTCTCCTTCTTTAACTTTGTTGGGGAAGCCAAAATCTAGTGCAAGTGAGCATCATCTTTTAGATGATTTGTTGGTTCACTTTCCCATTCTTTCAGGAACTATTGAATCATATGTGCCCAAAATATCTTCAATCAGCACAGAGTCCACAATAGTTTCTATTCCTAGTTCATTCATTTCTACTCTCTCGATGGATATTGTTCATTCGTCGAGTAGTGATTGTATCCCGACGGATAAGCTTAACAGCAGGTATCCGTCGAATAGCCAAACCACTCACCCGATGGATATCACTCATCCGTCGAGTACCTCTGCACAGCTTCAAACTTCATTTATCTCTAGTACAGAAGATTTAGTGGTTGCATAGTCACTATTAGGATTGAGAGAGAAGAGTGTTTGGAGTGAGACTCTGGGTTGCTCCCAGGAAAAAGAAGAGGAAATGAGTGAAATTATGCAATCCTACTTCTTCAGGATTGGCAAAAGAAAGTGAGAGGAGTCCCACCTTAGATGGTGAAGGTGAGGGTGTGAGGGTGGGGAGCCAGGGTGAGACCCTGATGCAACAAAAGAGAGAAAATGAGAGAAATGCAGGTACTGGAGCTATAAGGATGGATGTCATTAGTTAGTGAGTCAATGAATATCCAGGATGCAGACAGGGAGGGACTATCTCAGCAACCTCAAGTTGTTATAGATTCCAACTCCCTAGATGCTGAGGCATTTACTCATCCTATCCCAGCTTATCACCTTCTAGCTAAACAGGGCAATGACAATGCAGAAAGGATGCTCAATCTGGTGCATACCACTACAGTCTATGCTAAGAGCTAAGGATGTCATCACAGCTTTGCCCTCTACAGCTGGTGATGTGGATTATGAGACTGGTGGTTCAGCTGATTTCTTTGGTAATGGAAGTGGGGATAGTGAAGATGAAGCAATGGACATAGGGGGAGAAGTAGGTTCCAGTTCAAGATCAGGTATGCCATCAAGGGCATTTTCAAAGCACTGTGATGAGCACTACTTCAAGATAACCCTAATCCAATTAATCAATCAAACAAACACTGCTCTTCAAACCACTACAAATGCCAGCACCAAGAAGCTCCTTCAGGCACATCTAGCCTCCCTGCAACTTCAACAAATTCAAGGCTTCCAACATGCTAGGGATGTAAACACCATCAAGGGTGATATTGATGAGATGAAGAAGGCCATTTCAGACAAGATGGATTCTAAGCTTCCAGAAGGCACAATGCTTGATATCAAAAGGCAATTAAGGAAAAATTCTGATCTTGCAACCAAGATAGATGCCTTGGATATAAGAATGTCAGCCATGGAAGCATCTTTAACAGCCATCCATCTTCATCAAGCCCAGCAGAAAGATTTACTTCAAAAATTGGTGGCTGCTCAAACCCCCTCCTCTAATCAACTTGATGATAACAAAAAGGGGGAGAAAGGACCAAGTGTGGGGGAGAAGCTTCAAATTCATATCAGTAAAGTAATTGTGCCTTCAATTACTATCTCAAAGCCACTAGTTACAAATAGTATAGATCTGATAAATGCAGCAGCAGCCAACTTTAGAGCAGCTGAAAAGAAGAAGTTGAGTCCACTCAACTAGGAGAAGATTTATGAGGATATACAAAAGAAGTTTGAACTAGTCAAGGAGCCAGTAAAGTCAGCCATCCATCATTCTCAAGTCAAGCAAATTTCTGTGAATGAGATGAGCATGAACTATCTGGAAAGAGGACAGTCATCCTGCATCAAATCTCCAAAGGCTGAAATAATTCTGAAACCAAGGGTGAATTATCCAAAATCATCATTGAAGAACCCTTTGGATACTGTGTATGAGACACCTAAGCCTGATGAAAAGAAGCTTCTGTCAAGGTCAATTGCTTTCTACAAAGATCCAACTGATTCAGCTTTGAAAAAGAGAATTGTTAAAGTTTTCAGGAATGGAAAGAAATTTGTGTGGTGGCTGGACATCCTCAATTTGCTTAAGCAAAGAGAGAAGAAAAGGCTAGAATGAAACAGGAAAAGAAGCAAGCTCTTCTAGATGCCAAAAAGGCTAAACAAAAGAAAGAGCATATTGCTATATTGGCCAAGCTACATGCTATAAATTCATCACAACAAATTTCTGCTCAGTCATCTGAAATCATTGAATCTCAAGATCCAAAGAAGCAAGTTGAACAACATAAGAAAGCTCCAAGAATCAAGGAATTGGCTAAAAGAACCAAAAGGAAACTGGACATTGTTGATAAGGAATTGGAGAATCAGTTTCCCAAGAAATCCACTCCAACTACAACTCAAGCATCAAAGCCCTCTGTGGTATTTGAAGATATCAAGGTGGTGGATCCCTACAGGAACATTCATGGTGAACCTATTGTGCCTAAGGATGAGCCAATAGAATGGGAGAACTTACCAATTCCTAACTTCAATTTTCCAATCCTTAGCAAGCCAAAAAGAACAAAGTCAAGAGCAGTCAAGAAAGTGAAGTTGTCGCCTCTCAAAGCCAAATCTCTAGTCAAAGCTCAATCTAAAGCCAATAAGGGAGATTACCTGTACTTATGTGACATCAAGGAGTTTTCTGATTTAAACCTCTATCTGGATGAACTAGATGAAGTGAGAGGAATTGATGCATATAAAAACCTACCTGAAAGGTTAGTGTTCAAGTACAAGAGAGGAAGGGAGATTCAGTGGCCATTTCACAGGATCCTTCAAGAAAGCCAAGCTGTACTGATCAAGGTTTATTCATCTTTCAAAAAGAACTTTGGGTTCAATGTTACTGCAAGAAGATTGGTACTGAAGAAGATTGAAGAACTAAGGAGTGTTAGAGCTAAACATGCACTCCCAAAGACTCTAATTATCCCCTACACAGGGAGAAGAGTGCATCTAAGGCCCTACTGGCTGATAGAGTTCATGGATGATAAAGGAGTGAGAAGATTTTTCAGATTAGAAGACCAATTGAGCATCTCTAGCAATGATACTCTCTTGGAAATGCAAGAAAAGCTAGATCTCTCAGAATCTGATGAACTGGAATTCCACAGGCAGCTCCAAAATCAGATTGAAGAAAATAACGGAAAGCTTGGAAAGAGATTCAGACCTTCAAGGAAGTAGATAAATCTGCTCAGGCTAGAGGAGCATCTTGAAAATGACTGTGAGCTAAACTTTATAGATTTTATTATTTGAAGCACTTTTCAGTATCATCTACTTTCCTTCAAAGTTGTATTTTTAGGGTGTTTTGTTATCATCAAGTTTCTCTTAATTTATGGCTACAATTCCAGTAGACATAAATTGGGGGAGATTGTTGTGTATATGTTGTGTACTTGATGATTTCATGAACAAAACACCTTGGTAGATTTTACTTAGTGAAAATGTAGCACTCGACGGATAAGGTTAATAGTCCCGACGGATAACTCATTTTAGTCCCGACGGATGATGATTTATTATCCATCGAGTGAGTAGCTTATGTAAGAATAAGTCTGTAGCATATTTCTGCATACACATTGTTTAGAAACTGTAGTAGTACTTAAGTCATGTTGACTATAACTAGATATGCATAATAGGTTGATTAATTGTACATATATGATGTCTTGTAATTCTGCATAAATGAAATGGAGTCAAGTGCCTAATTGCTACCCGACGGATGAACAACAATTGATTCGACGGATGATCAACAACTCGACGGATGATCATAAACCCGACGGATAAAGAATTGAAATATCTGTTGACAGTGATAACACAGTCACATGCGTCGAGTGTATGTAAATGAAATGTGGTAGCCTATTCAACTGGGTTTTCGAGACCAAAGAAGTATTGCCATTTCCATGCTATTATGAAGATATTCAAAGATGCTGGAATAGAGTAATGAAGTAGCATTGCATTAGACTTGATAGTTATTGTTTTATTATCCTGTCTTATTACTTTGTAATCTTGGTGATATATAAACCAAGAAGCAGCAAATAGAATAGTAACTAAGAAACCTAGCAACCAAGAGAGAAACATTTGTAAGCTGCACTCTTAGCATTTCTCTCATTCTTAGTTGTTATCTGATAGAGATAAATAAATTATGATTGTATAATTAAATACTGCATTAATTGTACAAGCTGTGGACTGCCAGGCCTAATAAAAAGATATATGATACTCAGACCAGAAAGGTTAAGCCTGATGGACCAGATCAGGCCTGATGGAATAAAAAAGGCCCAAAAGCCCTGATTATTAATTAATTTTGTAATTAATTAATAAGGGAAAAATCAGATGTTGAGAAGAGTCCCGATAAGGATATAAATCCTTAGAGATTAGCCTCAAGGGGACCTAAAAGGATAAGGAATCAGTTTCCTACTATCTAGGACTCCAAAGTCCATTCTAATTATGAGACTTGCCCACCAAGTCTCCTATACCAAGTCCAATTCAAGGACTCCCAACATCTATATAAGGGGCCTCGCCCCACAAATCAGAACTACGTTTTTTGGCTTGATTCTCTAATTCACAGAGATACGTAGGCATCTCGTAAAGGCAGATCGAGCCACGAAACACAAGAGCAGCCATTAAAGGCCTTGAGCTCCCGAATCTTAGTAATAAATACAGCAAATAATAACCTTAGTTTTTTATCCATAACATTTGGCGCCGTCTGTGGGAAACACAACAACAACCATGGCGAGAACACGGAGAACAATTGGAGCTCTAGAGGAAGGAACACCATCAGAGACAACCCAGGTGATTTCATCAACCGTGGAGGTTCCTCCCCATTCAACTTATGCATCTACTCAGGGGGAAGCCCAAACAGGGGCAACTCAACCTCAGCCACAAGGGACAACTCCCCCGACTATTCAAGGTATGAATCCTCAAGTTCAACAAGTACATATACCTGTGAATTCTCGACCCGTCGGGTATGAATATTCAACTATTGTTACTACTAACCCCCTTATGGGATGCCCCTTCACCCTGAGGTTGGAGGAAGCGGATATGCTGGGCGAAGTGAAGCACGAGGGCAGTCGCCCCCCTATATATGAGGTTTGGGTCCTATCCCCGAGGATCGGGAATTTTCTGGTCCTTACACTGAGAGAGACTCCGAATCTTCGGATGATGAAGTGGCCCCGAGAAGGAGGCGTCCTGGAAAAGAGCCAATGGCCGATGGAAGGCAACGCCCCCAAAGCACCCCAAGGGCGAATCCCCAAGAAGTACAGGAAAGGATCAGGGCTTATGAGGCTGAAATCCAAAGGCTGAGGCGTGATTTGGAGGCTCACCAGGCCACCAGACCCCAGATACCTCCTAGGGGGAGAAATCCTCCTCCTGTCATAAACCTGGATGGTCCAGTAAGAAGAAGGGCTGCTGTCCCAAGAACTGATCCAAGCAATCTCCTTCCCTTTGGAGATCCTGATGATCCAACTCCACCCTTCACAGAAGAGATAATGAATTCCCATATCTCAAGAAAATTCAAGATGCCCACTATCAAAGCCTATGATGGCACGGGAGACCCCGCTAATCATGTTAGGACATTCTCTAATGCACTACTGCTGCAACCCGTGAATGATGCTATAAAGTGTCGGGCCTTCCCTCAAACCCTGTCGGGTATGGCTCAAAGATGGTACAGTTGCCTGCCCCCAAATTCTATTGGATCGTTCAGAGAATTAAGTCAGGCTTTTATTAAGCAATTCATCAGTGAAAGAGTCCATGAGAAAAGTTCAGCATCTCTTATGAGTCTTGTGCAGGGAGCTAAGGAATCCTTGAGAGATTACCTGAATCGTTTTACAAATGAGGCTTTAAAAGTCCCAGACCTTGATGATAAGGTAGCCATGATAGCACTGCAACAAGGAACCAGGGATGAGTTTTTCAAGATGTCCTTGGCCAAACGCCCCCCTAAAAACATATTGCAACTCCAAGAGAGGGCAGGGAAGTATATCAAGGTTGAAGAAAGCATGAGGAAGACCGTAGTAAGTAATGAGCCCACTGGAGGCAAGAAGCGAAAAACTGATCTGGAGTATATCGCTAAGGACAAATATCCTAGAACCGAACAAAACCCTGATTCAACCCCCAAGAAGGGAGGACCTGGGCAAAAGTTCACTGAATACGCTAAGCTGAGTGCTCCTAGAAGTCAGATTTTGATGGAGATTGAGAAAGATAGAGATATTCGCTGGCCTAAGCCCTTGAAGGCTGATCCCGCCAAGCTAGATAAGAGCAAGTATTGCAGGTTTCACAAGGATGTTGGCCATGACACCGATGAGTGTAGGCAATTGAAAGATGAAATTGAGTTTTTGATTCAAAAAGGAAGGATGAACAAGTATACTGGAGATGGAGGGGACAGAAACAATAATGGAAGGAAGAACTTTGAAGATCGTAGGAGGGACCAAGACGATCAGGGGCGGAATCCCCAACCTAGAGGGCCGGTTATAAATGCAATTTTTGGAGGACCACGACGCCCTCGAGGACCTGTGATAAACACGATCTTTGGAGGTCCAACTGCTGCTGGATTGTCCAAAAATTCCAGAAAGGCATACACCAGGGAGGTTATGCATATTGTTGGCGAAGCCCCAAAGAGGGCCAGGATAGAAGTAACATTGGCTTTTGATGATTCCGACCTAGAGGGCGTGAAGTTTCCCCATGATGACCCGCTCGTCATAACACCGATAATAGGAAATAGCCCGGTTAAGAGGGTCCTTGTGGATAATGGTGCTTCTGTGGATATCTTGCTCCACGACACCTTTCTAAGGATGGGGTATAACGACTCCCAGTTGACACCAACCGACATGCCGATATATGGATTTGCTGGAGTAGAATGTCCTGTGGAAGGGATAATCAAATTGCCAACCACCATAGGTACGGAGCCAAGGCAAGCAACGCAGATGCTGGATTTCGTGGTGGTAAAGGCTAGTTCAACTTATAATGCTATCATGGGGAGAACAGGGATACATGCCTTCAAGGCAGTCCCCTCTTCCTACCATTCAGTCATGAAGTTTCCCACCCGAAACGGGATTGGATAAGAGAGAGGAGATCAAAAAATGGCTAGAAGCTGTTATGTGGCCTCTTTGAGGGCAGATGGAGTCGGGGGGCAGGTTCTTCCTATTGAAGATATGGATGTTCGAGAAAATGATGAGAATAGAGGAAGGCCAGCAGAAGAATTGGTTTCGGTTCCTTTAGACCCCGAGAATCCTGAGAGGATGACTTTCATTGGAGCCACATTAGAGGAGCCCCTTAGAGGGAAGTTAGTGAAATTTTTGCAAGAAAATATTGATGTGTTTGCATGGTCAGCAGCTGATATGCCAGGCATAGACCCGGAGTTAATTACTCACAAGCTAAATGTGGATCCAAGCCGGAAGACAGTGAAACAAAAGAAAAGAAATTTTGCCCCGGAAAGACAAGAGGCTATAAAACAGGAAGTAGAAAAGCTCTTAGAGGCTGGTTTCATTGAGGAGATTCAATTTCCGGAGTGGTTAGCAAACCCTGTAATGGTGAAGAAGGCTAATGGAAAGTGGAGGATGTGTATAGACTTCACTGATCTGAATGATGCATACCCCAAAGACTGTTTTCCGCTGCCTAGAATTGATACTTTGATTGATGCCACTGCTGGACATGAGATGCTGAGTTTCATGGATGGATTTAGCGGATACAACCAGATCAAAATGCATAAGGATGACATTCCAAAGGTATCATTTATCACTGACTTTGGTATTTATTGTTATCTTGTTATGGCATTTGGTCTCAAGAATGCAGGAGCCACCTATCAAAGGTTGGTGAATAGAATTTTTAAGGATCTTATTGGTAAGACTATGGAAGTCTATGTTGATGACATGTTAGTCAAGAGTCTAGTAAAGACTGATCATATAGCCCATTTAAGGGAAGCTTTTGAGGTCCTGAGGTACCACAAGATGATGTTAAATCCTACGAAGTGTGCTTTCGGAGTAGGATCTGGAAAATTCTTGGGACTGATGGTCTCAAAGAGGGAAATTGAGGCTAACCCGGATAAAATAAAGGCGATCCTGGACATGAAACCACCAAAAACTGTTAAGGATGTTCAGAAGCTTACAGGAAGGGTTGCTGCGCTAGGACGATTCATCTCCAAGTCGGGGGACAAGTGTTTGTCATTCTTCAAGTCGCTAAAGAGCATCAAAGACTTTGTATGGAATGAGGAAAACCAGAAGGCATTTGAAGAGTTAAAGAAGTATATGGCCCAGGCCCCGTTGTTGGCCAAGCCAGTTGTGAGTGAAATTTTATTCTTGTACTTGGCTGTTTCAGAGAGCGCCTTGAGCGCGGTGTTGGTTAAGGAGGAACTGAAAGTCCAGAAACCCGTATACTATGTCAGCAAAATTTTGCATGGTGCTGAGTTGAATTATTCAACTATTGAGAAATTCGCTTTAGCCTTGGTAATGGCTTCAAGAAAGCTGCGTCCTTATTTTCAAGCTCACCAGATTGAAGTGCTAACAAATCAGCCACTGAGAAATATCATTCACAGTCCCAAGGCAAGTGGGAGACTGATTAAGTGGGCAATAGAGTTGGGAGAGTTCGATCTCAAGTATAAGCCACGTACGGCCATAAAAGCCCAGGCACTAGCTGACTTCATGGTGGAATGTACCATACCCAACCAAGAAGTCGGGGGGCAGGAAGATACCATACCTCAAGACAAGGGAGTCGACAATGGGGACAAGGAGAAAGAATATTGGGTTCTCTATTTTGATGGAGCATCAAAAACAAATTCCAGTGGAGCAGGGTTGGTTTTGCAAAGCCCTGATGGATTCTTAATTGAGTATGCTATGAAGCTAGACTTCCCAACCACAAACAATGAGGCTGAGTATGAAGCCCTGATTGCTGGCCTTGGTCTAGCTGGGACACTTAGAGTCAAAAACTTAAAGGTCCGTGGAGACTCAAAGCTGATCATATCCCAGGTAAAGGGAGAATTTGAGGCAAGGGATGATACGATGGCTAAGTATGTTCGCCTAGTAAGGGCTGTGATGACCCAATTTAATGAATGCCATGTTGAACACATTCCAAGGGAAGAAAATGCTAAAGCAGATGCGCTATCAAAGTTTGCTTCATCTGAGATTGAAGAAAGTTCAGGAAGTGTGTACTTCCATGTTTTGAAGACACGAAGCATAGATGTTAAGCTTGTGGCTCCCATAGGCTTGGGGACGTCATGGATTGATCCTATCAAGGCTCACATTCAGACCGGTTGGTTGCCAAGCGATGCAACTGAGGCACGGAAGTTAACTATTCGAGCACTAAGGTACTCCTTGATAGATGGAATTCTGTATAAGAGATCTTTCGTGGTTCCTTACTTGAGGTGTCTCAGGCCCGACGAGGCACGCTTGGTTCTTGAGGAAGTGCATGAAGGTATTTGTGGGCAACACTTGGGGGGCAGGGCCTTGGCTCATAAGATAACCCGTTTAGGCTTCTATTGGCCAGAAATGATGACTGATGCCAAAGAATATATAAAGAAGTGTGATCGCTGTCAGAAGCATGCACCAGTTGTTAGACAACCCCCCGAGATGCTGACCTCTATCAACTCGCCTATTCCCTTTGCTATGTGGGGGATGGATATTTTAGGACCTTTTCCTATGGCCACGGCACAAAGGAAATTTCTGATTGTAGCCATTGATTATTTCACCAAGTGGATCGAAGCCAAACCCTTGGCCAAAATTACAACTAAACAGGTTGTACAATTCCTGTGGGAAAACATTATGTGCCGATATGGAATTCCCCGTATCCTCGTCACTGACAATGGAACACAATTCAACAATGAGGAATTCAAGAAGTATTGTGAAGAAAATGAAATTGAGTTACGATTCACCTCTGTGGCTCACCTGCAAGCCAATGGGCAAGCAGAGGTAGCAAATCGGATAATCCTGGATGGACTAAAGAAGAGGAACGAGAAGTCAAGAAATAATTGGGTGGATGAGATACTTCCAATATTATGGGCCTATAGGACTACCTGCAGAGTCACGACAGGAGCAACTCCTTTCATGTTGGCATATGGGGCAGAAGCAGTAGTTCCCGTGGAGATATCACATTTCTCTCCAAGGATTCAGGCTTTCAATGCTGTAGAAAATGAGGAAGGGCAGAGGTTAGCCCTGGATCTAATTGATGAAGTGCGAGATGAGGCACATGCAAAGATAGTAGAATATCAGAAAAAGGCTTCATTCTATTACAACCTAAGGGTTAAAGAGAGATTTTTCAAACAAGGAGATCTAGTCTTGAGAAAAATAGAGGCTTCTGGTGTCGGACAGAGAGGAAAGCTTGCCCCGAATTGGGAAGGGCCGTACAGAGTCAAGAGCGTTCAGGGTAGAGGAACCTACAAGCTGGAAACTATGGAAGGTTTTGAAGTCCCGAGGACCTGGCACGCACAAAACCTGAAGGTTTACTACGTGTAAGCTAGGCGAAGTACGATTCTCACTTGTCATTGTGACAAGTAGGTTTAAAAGCACCTTGAAGCTTTGCTTGCGTAGGATTTTATATTCCAGTAGAATTTACATTGTCTAGTTATTGTTGATTAGGGTCGAACCCATGCTGTGTAAGGTTTTGGAAAACCAGACTTCATATTAAAGAGTTTGAAGTTATTTCTATCTAAGGATGTTTAAAGTTCAAATGCATATTAAGATTGTAAAGTTAAAACAGAAAGAGGCAAGAAAAGCAATATATGAAATATAACCCTGAAGGGTAACAAGTTTAGATATGAATAAAGTTCAAAAAGAAGATATACAAAAAGTTAGGCCTTGGAAGGCTGAGATTCCTCAGAACCACTATCTGAAGTCTCCTCGGAAGTCTCAGTCGTTCCTTCGGACGTCTCGGTTGTCCCCTCCGAAGTCCCTGTAGAAGTTCCCTCTGCAGGAGATGCTGGCTGTTGAGGCGCTGCTTTTGGAGGCTCTTCCACCCTGGCCTTCTTAGCGACAGGCTCAAACTCCTCTTCGGAAGAATCTTCCTCCTCTCCGTCCTTGATCATAACAGCAAGCTTCTCTGTAACACCTCCAAGCTCTGGAACCCGCACAGGGCAAGGAAAGGGGGACTGCTCAAGGACCTCTGGAAACTCATCCTGGATGGCCTCCACAGCAGCATCCTAGCCCTCTTTATAGCTAACTGGGTGAAGAAGGGCATCATGCTCCACCATCAAGTCCTTGAATTCTTGGGTGTCCATCCAGCCATCAAAGGCTTTGTCCTTCTGCGCCTTCAGAATGACATTTTCGGCCCGGGCCGTCTCCAGGTCAGAAGTGGAAGAGGCCAGTTGAGCTTCAAGGGCCTCTATTTTTTGGTTGGCCTCCTCCAACTTCTTGTTGGCATCTTCCAGGCCAACCTTCCAAGCCTTAGCTTGGTGAATTGCCCCTTGGAAATGGGCGTTAGCCTGCAAGAGAAACAGCGAAAGTTTAGAAAAGAAACATGGAAAGATAAGTACGAAGGGCATAAGTAAAGGACGTACCGTCGCCAGAGCCTGGGCTCCAAATAGCTCATTCCCCTCTAAGTCCTGTTGAAGGACAACATCTTGATAATCCACCGGGGAGATGGAATGCTTAGACCATTCCTTGGACAGCGCCGTGCTGCCCACAATTGAGTCCTTGCCCCGGATCCCCCAAGCAGGTTGAAAATAGGCCCCTGGCCTCTGCTTGGTGCGCAGAACTTGGCTGGGGCCTTCCTCATCTGGCTCTGTTGCCTGAAGAAGGAACTCGGGGAAGCGGTCACCCAGTCGAGGGTCTTTAAAGATCTTCCCGGCCCTCTTCATCCTGGTTGTCTCCAGGTCCTTCGGCTTGGTAGCCTCCTCAATCTTCTCAGCCACTGCAACAAACAAAGTCAGTTGAAAACCAATGAAATAAAAGTGCAAGAAATAAAGGAGGTAAGAAAGGGAACTTACTTTTCTTATGAATGGGCGAAAGGCCGCGTTATACCAGGACGGTCTCCCGGATAAGGTCCCAAGAATGCAAAGTACCGTTGTCTTGCGTAAGGAGGTTGAAACCTCTAGCCTCCTCCTCAGACAAAGTTATGTCATTTGGGCTCCCGTCCACGGCCAGCCCAAAGGATGATCGAAACAGGGAGCCCCAATCTCCACCTTCCCAAATAATAAACAAAAAATCTTTCTTCTACCCCAAGTTGTTGTCAGGGATGGACTTCCCATTCACGATATGGGGGATAGTGGGGCGCTGGTTGATAGAAACCCAACCCGGACTTTTATCAGGGCTGTTTTTGAACTGAAAAATCTTCCTGAAGACAGCAACAGATGTGGGGACGTTGTGCTTGGCGCATTGCGACAGATAGCACAGAATCAACCTCCAGGAATTAGGGGGAAGTTGGCAAGGGCTGATGCCCACATCAGCCAGTAGCAAAGGAATGAATGGATGAAAAGGGAGTCTAATACCTGCCCTTAGAGTATCCCTATAGACGCATAGCGCGTCCTTCTTCCACTGACAGGCCCTGTCGGCCGGACCTGCAAGAACCAGCTTAAACGGTTCCTTGATTCTGAAGCAACTGATCAACTTTTCCAGCTCCTTGGGATCCCGTAAGGCGCTGATATGATCGTGTGCATCCAGATGCGCATCAGACGGGTACTCGTCCCCTCGAGTGTTGATCATGTCGATTAAGGAAGTATACCTCGATCGAATAGGAAAATCGTTGGACTTTCTAGCCACGTTCATCTTGGCCAAGCGAGTCATTCTTTTGTCAGCCATCTGAAAAAAGTAAGGGGCATGTAAATAGGCTATCTTAAAATGGCACATAATGGAAAAATAGACACGAATAGCAAAGGGAGGAATCTTACCTGAAGAAGCGCTCCTGAAAAAGGCTTTGAGCTCCGACTTGCTGTTATTGCTCTGAGAATCTTAGCAGGAAGATAAAGAAGAAAACTAAGAAATGAGAAGGTGAGGAGTAATAGCCTTTCCTCATTCCTTTATATAAGAGGAAAAGGAAGTTGAAGGGACGAAAAGCCCATTGAGAACAAAGGCCCATAAGAAAAGGCCCAGAAAAAGGAATATTCTAGAATATTCCTAGGAATTCCAGAGCATTCTAAACAGGGTGTATTAAGCCCAGTAATATTTGGTAAAGCCCAATAAAGAGGCCTAGTAATATTTGGTAAAGCCCAATAAAGAGGCCCAGTAATATTTGAAAAGTCCAATAAAGAGGCCCAGTAATATTTGAAAAGCCCAAAAGAAAAAGCCAGGCCCAAATCCAATTAGGATTTGGAAAATTCAATTTTAGCCCTAAAAGATGTAAGGACCAATGGAGAAGGCTAGAAAAAGACCAGAATCCAGGTCGAGATCCAGATCGTGAATCCTGCCCGAAAACTTTCGAGCAGACTCCCGAAAATAACGGGTAATAAAGACCAGAATTCAGGTCGAAATCCAGATCGTGAATCCTACTCGAAAACTTTCGAGCAGGCACCCGAAAATAACGGGCAAAAAAGACCAGGATTCAGGTTGAAATCCAGGTCATGATCCCTGCCCGAAATTTTTTGAATAGGCTCACAAAAACAACGGGAAAAAATAGGATTAAATTGAAGTCGAAATTTTGACCAGGAATGAGGTCGAATTAGCCAAGCATCTTTCAGGAAAAAAGATTAAAAACCCAGGTCGAATTTCGACTAGGATCCTGGTCGAAATCCAGGTCGTGGATCCTAGTCGAAATCCTTCGACCAAGAATCAAGAAAACCAAAGAATTTTCGACCAGGATTCAGGTCGAAATTTCGACTAGGATCCTGGTCGAAATCCTAGTCGATGGGCTCAAGATCAGAAGCTAAAAGTGGGGAATTGACGAACTAGATCCAGGTCGAAATTTCGACTAGGATCCTGGTCGAAATCCAGGTCGTGAATCCTAGTCGAAATCCTTCGACCAGGATGACAAGGCTGACCCCTATTTTCGACTAGGATCCAGGTCGAAATTTCAACTAGGATCCTGGTCGAAAAAGGGCTGGAAATCTGAAAAATCCAGAAAATTAGGGAAAAATCTCAGAAAATTAGGGAAAATCCCAGAAAATTAGGGAAAATCCCAATAAATTAGGGGAAAATCCCAAAAAATTAGGGAAAATCCCAGAAAATTAGGGAAAAATCCCAGAAAATTAGGGAAAAATCCCAGAAAATTAGGGAAAATCCCAGAAAATTAGGGAAAATCCCAGAAAATTAGGGAAAAATCCCAGAAAATTAGGGAAAATCCCAGAAAATTAGGGAAAAATCCCAGAAAATTAGGGAAAAATCCTAGAAAATTAGGGAAAATCCCAGAAAATTAGGGAAAAATCCCAGAAAATTAGGGAAAATCCCAGAAAATTAGGGAAAAATCCCAGAAAATTAGGGAAAATCCTAGAAAATTAGGAAAAAATCCAGAAAATTAGGGGAAAATCCCGGAAATAAGGGAAATAAATTCCTGGAAATTAACATAATTCCTGAATAAAAGGAAAATTCATTGTAAATGTGTAGGTCGCTCCACACTTTACGAAAAAACGAAATCCTGTAAGGGAACGAATAGACTTAACTTCTGCGAAACCTAATCAATGTTTCCCAAAAGTTGGGGGGCAAATGATAGAGATAAATAAATTATGATTGTATAATTAAATACTGCATTAATTGTACAAGCTGTGGACTGCCAGGCCCAATAAAAAGATATATGATACTCAGACCAGAAAGGTTAAGCCTGATGGACCAGATCAGGCCTGATGGAATAAAAAATGCCCAAAAGCCCTGATTATTAATTAATTTCGTAATTAATTAATAAGGGAAAAATTAGATGTTGAGAAGAGTCCCGATAAGGATATAAATCCTTAGAGATTAGCCTCAAGGGGACCTAAAAGGATAAGGAATCAGTTTCCTACTATCTAGGACTCCAAAGTCCATTCTAATTATGAGACTTGCCCACCAAGTCTCCTATACCAAGTCCAATTCAAGGACTCCCAACATCTATATAAGGGGCCTCGCCCCACAAATCAGAACTACGTTTTTTGGCTTGATTCTCTAATTCACAGAGATACGTAGGCATCTCGTAAAGGCAGATCGAGCCACGAAACACGAGAGCAGCCATTAAAGGCCTTGAGCTCCCGAATCTTAGTAATAAATACAGCAAATAATAACCTTAGTTTTTTATCCATAACATTATCATTTTGTAAGCAGCTGTGAGCTTTTTGTACACAGAGTTCTCTGGATATATATTATATATCTCTAGTGGACTCATTCAAATCCACCAGAAAGTTTTAAAAGACTCTTGTTTTTAATTACTTGTGTTTTGATTCATTTCAAGTAACTATTCCGCATTCTGCTAATCAATCCACACATATATATAATTGAGTTAGAACAATTTTTATTCAAGAAAAAGTTTCAAGAATTTCATTCAACCCCCCTTCTGTAATTCTTGTTATATTGTTAAGGGAATAACAATATGGATCCCCAAGGTGAGCGAATTGAAAAATGAGGTTTTGCGAGAAGCTCATAATTCCAGGTTCTCTATTCACCCCGGGAGTACCAAAATGTATCAAGATTTACAGAAAAATATTCTGGTGGCCAGGAATAAAAAAGGAGATTGCGGACTGGGTCAGCAAATATCACGTGTGTCAGACGGTAAAGGCAGAACATCAAAGACCCAGTGGATTATTGCAACCCTTGGAGATTCCACAGTGGAAATGGGAAGAAATTGTCATGGATTTCGTGGTAGGATTGTCAAAGACAAAGTCAAATCATGGCCCTATTTGGGTAATCGTCGATAGATTGACTAAGTCAGCACATTTCCTCCCTATTAACGAGAGATATTCATTGGAAAAGATGGTTAAAATGTATTTGGATGAAATTGTAACCAAGCATGGAGTTCCCGTGCCCATCGTATCAGATCGAGACCCAAGATTCAACTCAAGATTTTGAACCAAATTTCAAGAATGTTTAGGATCTAAGTTAAATACGAGCACTGCTTATCATCCTCAGACCGATGGCCAAAGTGAGAGAACAATTCAGACAATAGAAGATATGTTAAGGGTTTGTGCTTTGGATTTCAAGGGAAATTGGGATGATCATCTACCGTTGATTGAGTTTTCGTATAACAACAGTTACCATACCAGCATTGGAATGCCACCCTACGAGGCCTTATATAGACGTAGGTGCAGATCACCTTTGTATTGGGATGAAGTAGGAGAAAAGAAAGTACTAGGACCTGAGTTAGTGCAACAGACTAGAGATGTAGTGGCATTGATTCAGAAAAGATTGGAAGCCGCTCAGGATAGGCATAGGAAGAATGCAGATTTATATTGGAAGGATATGAACTTTGAAATAAGATCCTTAGTATTGCTAAAGGTATCGCCATGGAAAGGGTTAGTTCAATTTGGGCAGAAATGTAAACTTAGTCCAGGGTATATAGGGTCATTTGAAGTCTTGAAGCAAATAGGGAAGGTCGCGTATGAGATAGCATTACCGCCACAGTTGTAACATATTCATAATGTGTTCCACGTATCCATGTTGAAGCCATGTATCTCTGATTCGAATCAAGTAATTGAGTATGAACCGATCGAGCTTCAATCAGATTTGTCCTATGTGGAGTGGCCAATCCAGATATTAGATCATAAAGAGCGTGTACTTTGGAATAAATATATCCCTATAGTTAAAGTACTTTGGAGAAACCCTAGGGTAGAAGAGTCTACCTGGGAGTTAGAGTCAGATATGCTTGACAAATATCCTCACTTATTTAATTAGTTAAGATTCTGGGGAGAGAATCTTTTTAAGGGGGGAAGGATATAACGACTCGTATATTTTTGTAATATTTAAATGTGTAATTATTGCGTAATTAATTAAATAAAGAATTTTATATTGATTTTGATCTCTGTGTTTTATTTATTATTATTTATATGTGATTGTTGGGTTGTGTGGATTGTTTGTATGATTAATTGTTGCACCATATTATTTTTGTTTCGTTTTTAGAAGTGATTTTATGACAAACTTATTTTCAAAATATTTGGATTGTCTTAAAAATTCTTTTTATGATTTTATAATTTTAATAATTTTTTTTGGGATTTTATAAAATTTACAAATCAATATTTTGTTAATTATTTATTTTTAAATGATTTTCTGATTATGTTTATTTGTAAAATCTATATGTAATTCCAGAATTCTTCAAAAATCATGAAACTCATATTTTATTAAGTTCATAATATTCTGAGAATTTTAAAATTATTTTGGAGATTTTCGGGATCAAACTTACCCGCGCATGGTTCCGTTTAATGGCTAAAAGCGGGTATAAATCGCGTTTCGAAAATTGTTTTAAAATTTCAAAAATGTTTTTACAAACTTCGGGATATTTGTGATATTTTAAGATTATTTCCGTAATTTTATGAAACTGTTTTGCGTGCACCTCAGTTCGTTAATTTCCAATTTTGGGACAAATCGAGCCACAAAACAACCCACGTATTAATCCTAAAGACTATGTGTCTATTTTGTATCACAATAGAAGACACGTGTTACTCGCCTATGCCTAGTTGCAATATCTGTTAAAAAAATATAATAAACCATTACCCCCACCCCCTGTACTTGGTTCCTCTTCCATTCTTGTTGTTGTCTTCTCTCTCTGTCCTCTCTCGCAATCTCTCTATCTTTGTTCCCTCTTATCTCCGTTTGCTTCTTTTTCAGTAATTCCTACAACGCCTATTTTCAGTTATTTTTCCGCCATTTGTTTCCCATTTCCGGCAACCTGTTGCCGCTGGTTCTCCGGTATGGTGGCGGCGGTAGGTGGTGGTGCTCGATTATGTGCACTGTGTGTGATTATGTGTGTGTATTGTGTAATTATATGTGTGTATTGTGTGATGTGTGTATGTGAAGTGTGCGTGTGTGTGTACTGTGTATGTGTGTGTGGGTTGTACAGAGTGTGGTTGTGTGTGTTGTTCGACCGTTGTTTGGCTGACCGTGTTTCTGTGTTCTGCGGGGGGGCTTCTCTGTTTGGGCCTCGCTGTTGGATCCTGTTGTTGGGCTTCTGGTTAAGCCCTGTGCATGCAGTTGGATTTGGTTATTATAATTTTTAATTTTAATTCCCTTTTTTTGTAGGGAATTATTGACTAAAATTCGTGATGTTAAATTATTCTATATGCGAGCAATAATTTTAATCGGTGAAATTTACTCGGACACCCAGATTTTTTTTTGGGCACCAATAAGTTTTGTCGCCGTGCGCGATGAATTCTTTTTACGAGTGCACGGTGGAAGGTGATGACCTGTATCTGAGTCCTAAATATTTTGAATAAATAAACGATTCGCATAAATTATTTTCGAACGTAAATGAATATTGTAGGACGAGTCATTTTGAATTGTGAACTGCGAATTGTGATTTGTTGGATTATGATGTCGATTGATGTTTCGACGGGTAGGTCTATAAATAGAGGAGTCGCTGTCTAAATTTTTCTAAAAACTACTTTTGAATATGAACCAAGTATACATATTTAAATAAATACTAATCGAACCCTAATTGTTACGTGTATTATTACGTGCATTACTACGTGTATATTATTATTATGCATATATGTGCGAGTCATGAATTGTATCGTTGGGTAATGTGTTTAGTGAGGATAAGTCAAGCATGACCGATCGTTTAACCTAGGTTGTTTCGATTTTGTAGGTTCGAGTCGAAGGGCCCAGTAGTCGAAGTCGGTTTAGGGCCAAGTTAGTGTCAGTGTAAAGCTTCGCAAGGCAAGTACCCTTGAATAAATCTTTTACAGTTCAGTATATATGAATGATTGTTGATTTAAATTACGTACTGGAACAGAACGTTTTAAGTTACGTATTCCCCGTATTTAAATATATTTTATTAACTGGTATTTTGGGGAAAAAGTAACTTCTGAAAATGCCTATCTCTAGATTGTGATTAAATTGAAAAGATTTTAGAATGTGTGTTATGAGATAATTGTTTAAAAAGAGATAGGTGTAATTAATTTTGAAAACTAGATAAAAACGGATCAGATGGTGGATGGCTATGTAAGAGGCCTGCAACGGCCCAGCATGGGTCGCATAAGAGGCTAAGTCGGTTGCGCGCCCTATTTAGACCGCTTAGTCCAGCATGACAGAGACCTAGCTAGTCTCTGAGTTCCGGAACAAATTGTGGTGGGATAGACTGATCAGCTGTCCCTAGGATTTGTCCAATTATATATCTGATTTTGGTTTAGTGGTTCCTGTAACTGAACAAATGGTTTTGGTGGTCCCCATAACGGGATAAATGATTTATGGTTCCTGTAATGGGACAGTGATTTTGGAAAAGACAATAGCATGCTAAAATTGGACTCTGGTATTTTTACACAACACACTACAGATGATATTGTTTTTCAGAGCATGCTAGTTTTGATATCCAGTTTGTACCTATTTTACTTGTTTTCATAAAAGAGATCTGATATATGTTCATATACTATTTTTTATATACACTGTTTTACTTGTTATTCATATAGTGGTACTATTGAGCAATTGATTGCTCACCCTTGCAGCTTATTTTGTACTTATTTATTGCAGATGTCTAGAAGACCAGGGCAGAGTAGAGTGTCAGCCCCTCCGGCTGAGGTAGTTGTATCAGACTCTGAGGTCTGATGAGTTGCTGTAATAAGTTAGGGTGCCGGATTATGGAATAATTTAGTTTTTGTGTTGTAACCTAAATAATACTTGAACCTGCATCGGCTCCGGGTTTGGGGTCATATTTTATAAAAAAGTTTAATTAGTAATTTATATTCGTAGCTTGTTATATTTTGGTGACGTCAGCCCCTGACCCCGGGGTTGAGGCCATCACATCCACTTCCTCCAACCTCGGGGTATAGGGGCATCCCATAAGGGGGGTTAGTGGTCACAATAGTAGAATACTCATACCCAACGGGTTGAGAATTCACAGGTGTATGTAGCTATTAAAATTGAGAATCGTCCCTTGAGAAGCCGGGGGATTCGTCCCTTGTGGCTGAGGCTCAGTTGCCTTTATCTTGGTTCCTCCTTGGGTAGTGGCATAGGTCGAATGCGGGGGTATCTCCACGGTTGATGAAATCGTTTGGGTAGTCCCAGCTGGTTCTCCTTCGGGGGCATTGTTTTCACTTCGTGTTCTTGCCATGGTTGTTGTTATGCCTTCCCACAGACGGCGCCAAATGTTATGGATAAAAAACTAGGGTGTACTAATTGCTGTATTTATTACTAGGGTTCGGGAGCTCAAGGCCTTTAATGGCTGCTCTCATGTTTCGTAGCTTAACTCTGCCTTTACGAGATGCCTACGTATCTCTGCGAATTAGAGAAACAAACCAAAAAATGTAGTTCTGATTTGTGGGGTGAGGTCCCTTATATATATGTTAGGAGTCCTTGAATTGGACTAGGGTTAGGAGACTTGGTGAACAAGTCTCAGAATTAGAATGGACTTTGGAGTCCTACAATGCAGGAAGTTCATTCCTTATCCTATGGGATTTCTTGGAGGCCAATCTCCAAGGAATTTTGTCCTTGTTTGGACTTTATCATCTGCTGATTTATCCCTTATTAATTAATTACAAAATTAATTAATATTCAGGGTTTTGGGCCCTTTCTAAAGGGCTTAACTGTCATCCAAATTCAGGTATAATTAATGCGATATTAATTACACAGTCATGGTTTATTTTATTCTCTATCAAATAGTTGTTGAACATATATTAATTTTTATAATTATTAAAATGACTTTTTATTTATTTCTCAGTATAATTCCCAAAAAAAACCACACATCAATTTAATGATTTGATATGGATAGAAAATACATCCCAAAGACACATTAAATGTCGCATTAATTACGCTTGGGCTTCTTGTCCGAAAAGTCCAATACAAACCTGTCTGGTCTAAACTTCATAGTAGACCTGTGTGGTCCAAAGTTTCGTAACAGGCCTATGATAGCCCAAATAACCAAGGCCCACCAGTAGAGGTCGTCCAAGTCCACAAACCTGAGTTGTTCATGGATTAGGCCCAATACGGCTGGAAGAGGAGAGATGTGTGTGTTCTAAACGGACTCAAAGTCCTGCATAGAAGGTTCTGGATCTCCTTCCTCAAGGGGACTCCTAATCACCATCTAAGTTGGAGACTTGTCCACCAAGTCTCCCAACAGAAGTCTAACCCTAGACTCACCTCTATATAAAGGGCTCTACCCCTCATTCTAAAACTATATTTTTGGCTTGATTCTCTACAACACAGAGATACGTATGCATCTTGCAAGGATCGATAGTCCCGAACGCAAGAATAGCCATTAAAGCTTGAAGCTCACCAACCCTAGCATTAAATACTAAAGTACTCAGGTTTTTATTCAACAACATTTGGCTCCGTCTGTGGGAAACTTACAACAACCATGGTGAACACACGGAGCAGAAACACTAGTGGAACAGACACTCATGTCCCATTGCGAACAATCGCATCAGCGGTGGAAGTACCGCCACACTCAACTTATGCCTCCACCCAAGGAGGAACCCTAGTAGGGCAACTGAGGCTCAGCCACAAGGGACGAATCCCCCGGCTCCTCAAGGGACGAACCCCCAACTTCAGCAGCTGCATGCACCTGTGAACTCTCAACCCCTTGGGTATGAGTACTCGACAATTATGACTACTAACCCCCCTTACGGGATGCCTCTATACCCCGAAGTTGGAGGAAGTGGACACTCTGGTAGGAGTGAAGCACAAGGGTTGATGCCCCAATACATACGTGGTTTGGCTCCTATTTCGGAGGATCAAGAATTCTCTGGGCCTTATACTGAAAGAGACTCCGAGTCATCGGATGACGATGTTGCTCCAAGAAGGAGGCGTGCTGGCAAGGAGCCGATGGCTGACACTGAACAACGCTCCAGGAGCACTCAAGGGATGAATCTCCAAGATGTTCAAGAGAGTATTAGGGCTCATGAAGAAGAGATCCAAAGACTGAAGTGAGACCTGGAGACATATCTGGCCCCAAGACCCCCACTCACTCCAAGGCGGAGAAATCCTCCTCCAATCATAGACCTGGATGGTCCAATACCAAGAAGGGCAGTTGCCCCAAGGGCTGATCGAAGTGATCTTATGCCCCTAGGAGATCCTGATGATCCAAACCCACCATTCACTGATGAGATAATGAATGCTCGTATCTCAAGGAAGTTCAAGATGCCCACCATTAAAGCATACGATGGTATTGGCGACCCCGCTAATCATGTTAGGACGTTCTCTAACGCCCTGTTATTACAGCCCGTGAACGACGCTATTAAGTGTCGTGCCTTCCCTCAAACCCTATCGGGCATGGCTCAAAGGTGGTATAGCCGTCTACCCCCAAACTCTATTGGATCCTTTAAGGACTTGAGTCAAGCTTTTATTAAGCAGTTCATAAGTGGTAGAGTGCATGAGAAGAGCTCAGCATCTCGCATGGGTATAGTCCAAGGAGCAAAGGAGTCCCTGAGAGAGTATCTGAATCGATTTACGAAGGAGGCTTTGAAGGTCCCTGATCTTGATGATAAAGTAGCTATGATAGCCCTGCAGCAAGGGACTAGAGACGAGTTCTTTAAGATGTCCTTGGCTAAGCGCCCTCTCGAAAGCATGTTGCAGCTCCAGGATAGAGCTGGGAAATATATTAAGGTGGAGGAAAGTATGAAGAAGATAGTTGTGAGTAACGAACCTACTGGGAACAAGAAGCGGAAGACGGATCAGGAGTATGATGCCAAGGACAAGTATCCACGAATTGGAAAAAACTCTGACTCCTCCTCTTCTAAAAAGAATCAGCAACCAAGGTTCGCTGAATATGCAAGGATGAATGCTCCAAGGAGCCAAATCCTTATGGAAATTGAAAAGGACAAAGACTTCAAATGGCCGAAGCCACTAAGGGGAGATCCCGAAAAAAGAGACAAGAGTCGGTACTGCAGATTTCACAAAGATGTCGGTCATGATACTGACGATTGTAGGCAACTTAAGGATGAGATTGAGTATCTGATCCGAAGGGGAAAGTTTCGACATTTCACCAAGCGTGAAGAGGCCGGAGGCCAAAAGAGAGATAATGATCGAAGAGATGACGATCGAAGGGGTAACGATAGAGATCGCAACCCACAGCCCTGAGGGCCGGTAATAAATATGATCTCAGGAGGACCTACTGCAGCCGGTACTACAATGAACTCCCGAAATGCTTATGCAAGAGAAGTGATGAGCATATTTGGAGAGCCATATAAGCATTCTAAGTCGGAGATGACACTTGAATTTGGTGACCCAGACCTTGAAGCTTTGAAATTTCCCCAGGATGATCCTCTGGTTATCACTTAGATAATTGGAAATTGTCCTGTTATGAGGGTTCTAGTGGACAATGGAGCTTCCGTGGACATTCTGTTCCATGACACATTCATAAGGATGGCCTACAATGATTCTCAGCTAACTCCATTCGACGCACCCATCTACGAGTTTAACCATATGGAATGTAAAGTCGAAGGAGCAATACAACTTCCCATAACTATCGGGGAAGAGCCCAGGGAGGCCACTCAGATGTTGAACTTTCAAGTTGTCAAGGAAGCCTCTACTTACAATGCTATCATGGGTAGAACAGGGATCCATGCTTTTAAAGCCGTGCCCTCAACCTACCACATGGTACTGAAGTTCCCAACTAGAAATGGTGCTGGAGAAGCAAGGGGAGATCAGAAGATGGCCCGTAGTTGCTATGTTGCAGCATTTAGGCCCGATGGAACAGGGGGCAAGTCCTCCCCATAGAAGACATGGATGTCCGAGAAGATGATGAACTGCGAGGGAAGCCAGCCGAGGACTTGCTCCCAATTCCTTTAGACCCTTTAGACCCGGAGAAGGTCACGTACATGGGGGCATCTCTAGACAAGCCCTTGAAGGGTCGAATGACAACTTTCCTCCAGGAAAACAATGATGTATTTGCTTGGACAACAGCTGATATGCCGGGGATTGACCCAAACCTTATAATATATAGGTTGAACGTTGATCCAACTTGGAAGGCTGTAAAGCAAAAGAAGAGAACTTATGCCCCTGTTAGGCCGGAAGCCATTAAGCAGGAGGTTGAGAAGCTTTTAGAAGTTGGATTTATTGAGGAAGTGCAATTCCCTGAATGGCTGGCTAACCCTGTAATGGTCAAAAAGGCCAATGGAAAGTGGAGGATATGTATTGACTTCACTGACTTGAATGATGCTTGTCCCAAGGACTGTTACCCCCTACCAAGGATTGATACCATAATCGATGCCACTGCTGGACATGAGATACTGAGCTTCATGGATGGCTTCAGTGGTTACAATCAGATCAGAATGCATAAGGATTACACCCCCAAGGTATCTTTCATAATTGACTTTGGTGTATTCTGTTATCTTGTTATGGCTTTTGGACTTAAGAATGCAGGAGCTACTTACCAAAGACTGGTAAACAAGATATTTGCCCATCTAATTGGGAAGACCATGGAGGTCTATGTTGATGACATGTTAGTCAAAAGCCTAAGCAAGGCCGATCATATTAGTCACCTCAGAGAGGCATTTGAAGTACTAAGGCACCATAAGATGATGTTAAACCCAGCCAAGTGTGCTTTTGGCGTTGGGTATGGAAAATTTTTGGGTCACATGGTCTCTAAGAGGGGAATATAGGACAACCCCGACAAGATCAAAGCCATCCTAGACATGGAGCCACCATGCTTCATCAAGGACGTTCAGAAGCTGACAGGAAGAATTGCAACTCTAGGGAGGTTCATCTCCAAGTCTGGAGATAAATGCCTGCCCTTCTTCAAAACCCTTAAGAAGGTGAAGGACTTTGAATGGACAACAAAGAGCCAAGAGGCCTTTAAACAGCTGAAGAAGTACATGACTGAAGCCCCGTTGTTGGCCAAACCAAGTCCGGAAGACATTCTTTATTTGTACCTCGCGGTATCTGAATAAGCCGTGAGTGCAGTCCTCGTGAAGGAAGAGCAGAAGCTCCAGAAGCCTGTATACTATGTAAGCAAGGTGCTCCACGGAGCAGAGTTGAATTACTCCAACATGAAGAAGTTTACGCTTGCTCTCATCTCAACCTCGAGGAATTTAAGACCATACTTCCAGGCTCACAAGATCGAAGTCCTGACCGACCAACCCTTGAGGAACATTCTTCATAGCCCAAAGGCTAGTGGAAGGCTCATCAAGTGGGTGATTGAGTTAGGAGAGTTTGATATCAAGTACAAGCCTCGAACGGCCATCAAGGCTCAGGCCTTAGCAGACTTCGTGGTCGAATGCATCATTAACGACCAAGAAGTTGGGGGCAAGAGATAGTAACCCCAGAGGGAGAAGAGAAGGAGAAGGATGAAGAAACAACCTTAAAAGAGTATTGGGTTCTCCATTTTGATGGAGCATCCAAAACAAAATCTAGTGGTGCAGGCCTAGTTTTGCAAATTCCTAATGGGTTTATGATTGAATATGCTTTGAAGTTGGACTTTCCGACTACGAACAACGAAGCAGAATATGAAGCATTGATAGCTGGCTTAGGCTTGGCTAGAGCCCTGAGGGACAAAAACTTGAAGGTCTGCGGAGACTCAAGACTTGTAGTTGCTCAAGTTAATGGAGAGTTTGAGGCCAAAGATGAAACTATGGCCAAGTACCTGAGAGTCGTAAAGGGAATACTGACTCAGTTCGATGAATGGTACGCAGAACATGTTATGAGAGAGGAGAACACTACGGCAGATGCCTTGTCTCAGTTCGCCTCATCTGAAATCGAGAACTATCCGAGAAGTATTTACTTCCAGGTCTTGAAGACCCCACTATTCATGTCATAAATCTGATAGCGCCAGCTGGTGTGGCAAGCTGTTGGATAGACCCGATCAAGACCCACTTAGAAACTGGGTGGCTCCCCGATGATGCCCAAGAGGCACGCAACCTGTCGGTTAGAGCGTTGAGATACTCGTTGATCGAAGGCCTTCTTTACAAAATGTCCTTTGTTATTCAGTATTTGAAGTGCTTAAGACCTCTTGAAGCAGAGGAGGCACTTAAAGAAGCCCATGAAAGAATTTGTGGACAACACTTGGGGGGCAGGGTCCTCGCTCATAAGATAACTCGGTTGGGATTCTACTGGCCAACTATGCTAGCTGATGCAAAGGCTTATGTTAAGAAATGTGACAGATGTCAAAGGCACGCTCCGATAGTGACATCCCCCAGAGAGGCTTATATCGATCAGCACACCCATCCATTTTGCAATGTGGGGAATGGTCATACTTGGACCATTTCCTATAGCATCGGGATAGAGGAAGTTCATTGTGGTATCCATAGACTACTTTAAAAAGTGGATTGAGGCTAGGGCACTGGCCAAGATAACCACCAAGCAGATTAACCAATTCTTTTGGGAGAATGTGATTTGCCGATATGGAATCCCACACATCCTTTGTCACGGATAATGGGAAACAATTTGATAATGCAGAGTTCGGAGAGTACTGCGATAATAACAGCATAGAACTTCGCTTCACCTCGGTTGCTCATCCTCAGGAAAACGGGCAAGCGGAAGTTGCTAACAGGATCATCCTTGATGGACTTAAGAAGAGGGTTGAATGCTCGAGAAACACTTGGGTGGATGAGCTGCTGCCTGTATTATGGGCATATCGAACCACCTGCAAAGTGACAACTGAAGCAACCCCATTCATGCTGGCTTACGGAGCCGAGGCAGTGGTGCCCCTTGAGATCACTCATGGATCCCCTAGGATCGAAGCTTACGAACCAGAGATAAACGAAGAAGGCATGAGGCTCGCTCTCGATCTCATTGACGAGGTCAGGGATGAAGCCAACACCCACAATACAGAGCATCAATGAAGAGCCTCCCTATATTACAATAGACGGGTTAAAGAAAGGTTCTTTTAATAGGGGGATTTGGTTCTGAGGAAGATTGAGGCATCAGGAGTAGGGGAGAGATGAAAGCTAGCCCCCAACTGGGAAGGGCCTTATAAGGTCAGGAAGACACTAGGACAAGGATCCTACAAGTTAGAGACCTTGAATGGTAATGAAGTGCCTCGCACTTGGCATGCTTCGGACCTGAAGGTTTATTATGTTTAGGACATTCACTACATGTTCCTATTACTTAACATTAGTTTTACAAATAAGGTCGACAAAACCATTTTATGTAAGGGTTGAACCCACTTCTTAGAGATATTATTTATTTATGCAAGTTTATTTCTATCATCTTGTCTGCCAATTTATTTAAGTACGAGCATCGAAGGAATGCAAGTCCCAAAAGACCAAATACCGAAAATAAAAGACAAGTATGAAATGAGATCAAACAAATTACATATATAAAAGATCCTGAAGGATCATAAGTTAAAAGTCCCGAAGGACCAATAGGTTACAAACCAATAAAAGTTTAAATAAATAAGTTCTGAAAATAAAAGCCACATGCAATCAAGGCCATGCAAGGCCACATCATTCACTCATCAGAAGAGTCCTCCCCCTCTCCTTTCGAGCCTTCCTCAGAAGAAGAACCACTGCTCCCTGGAATCGGCTCCCTCATCTTCCCTCGAAGGGCTGCCTTGGACTTGGGACTACCCGAAGGGGCCTTGCCTTTGGAGCCAGAACCGGATCCCAAGTGGCTGGAGCTTGACTGGGACCTCATACGAGGAGTCGAGGGCACCGATCCAAAAGGTTGCTCAGATAGGTCCATAACAGGCATCTGCCAAGGGCAAGATAGAAGGCTTGGATCAACCACATCCGGCCATATGCCTTGAACATCTTTGACACCCCTATTCCAACCTATTGTCATGTTAATGGGGCGCATCTTGTCATCGTGCTCAGCCATCATTGTAGTGAACCTAGTGGATCTATGATAAGCAGCCTCGAGGTCCTTCCATTCCTTCTTCCTCCTCTCTTCCGAGCTAGCATACTTCTTCCCAATGATGGCAAGCTTTCCCTCCACCTCATGGACCCTAGACTCCCACTCTCCTGAAGAGATAGTCATCTGCTTCATAGAAGCCTGCAGTGCATGGTAGTCGCCTCTCATTTTGATAGCTTGAGTAGAGGACGCATAAAAATAAGCATTGGTCTGACAAAGAAAATATGAGTTTGAGAATAAAGGGCCGAGCCCCCAAGGAGTGATTTCTATAGTATTTTTCAAGTTCTAAGAAAAAGAGAACTTAAGCAAAAATTTGCATAAGTAGAAACACACCTGATAGAGGGCATGAGCCCCCAGCATCTCAGCCTCGAGGAGTTTCTTACCAGAGGAGACGGATAAGAGGTCGGGAGGAGTAATGCAATTTTTAGACCACTCAATAACAAGGGCCGGGTTGCCGAAAATGGAGTCGTTGGAAGAAATACCCCAACCGGGCTCGAAAGGAGTCCTGGCACTCCCGTCAAAATCCCTGGTCCTCTTAAGGCCAGATCCTGACGCCTCGAGGAAGGCAGGGACCTTTGGGATATGGTTGGCCTTCTTGATGGCATCTATAGCCATCCTTCCCATAACAGCACCGCTCGGCTTGGCTTTGGCGTCAAGAGCCTTAGCAGCTGAAATAAGAAGAAAAAAAACAAATGTAAGAATAAACTTGTACAAAGTAATGGAAAACAAGGATAAATACCCTATATGGAGAGGCAGCTAAGGCCAGCCTCGACAAGCTTGACTTCCGTCATGAACTCCCAATAAGGGGTCCTCCCGCCATCGTCAATAAAAAGATCTCGGGCGTGAAGCTCAACATCAGAAAGGTTGAGAATAAAGTGGGAGCTATCGACTGGGCTACTAAAATCGCGTCTGAAGTATACACCCCAGTCTCCGTCCTTCCACTCAAAAACCACAAACTTCTTGTTCCAGTAATGGTTTGAGTCATTTAGGGAACTGGTGTTCACCATTTGAGGAACGTGGGCTCGGTGATGAATCACTACCCAACCAGGCCTAGTCATAGGAGATGCCTTCAACATGAAGATGTTACGGGACATTGTCACACTCAAAGGGATGCCTAAGTTATGGCATCTCACTATGAATAGGATGATGAAAGACCACCCGTTAGGGTAGAGCTGGCACAGATGGATCTTCAGCTCGGCTAGAAGCCTCGAAATGAAGGGGTGTAGAGGGAACCTTAGCCCGGAGTTAAGGGCCTCCTTGAACACAAACAACCTCTGGTGGCAAAGATTACATGCCCTCTCACTTGGCTTGGCTCTATGAACCCTCAAGCAGTCGGGCCATGAGTAAGTCAACTTAATCTCCTCAACGTCCTTCTCCCAAAGTACACTTCGGTGATGGAATGCATCAAAATGGATGGTACTAGGGTTCTCGTCCGCTCTCTCGTCCAGCATATTCTTCAAACTATTAGAACAACAATTAATGAGAAGGGGGAGACAAGAGCTATACCTTGGAGTGAGCGTATAGTAGCCCTCTTATGTATAGCTTCCTTTTTGGAGAAAGAGGACTTGACAGGGCCTTGTCCACCTGACATACTTGAGAACTTGAAGAGAGTTAAGAGTTTGAGAGAATTTTAGAAGTTAAGAAATGAAGGTGTGAATGAAAATGAGCACTTCTCATCTTATTTTATAGGAAAAAGGTCACCTGCTACATCAGGTCGTAAGTCAGCCTGGTTCGCGCTAACAGGTACCTCGTTTAAAGAACACCGAAAGTAGTGAGAAAAAATGATCGAAAGGCAATAAAAGACGACAAAAATAGACAAGAAAAGCGATGCAGGACACCGCTTATCGTATCAGTCCTCCGAAACAAGCCTGGATGAAACCAAATATAAGTCATTAGTCTTAACTAAAGGATGATTATATTAATCATTATGATTAAAAATATTAGTAGGGATTAAGAGAAGATTAGCTTTTCAGTTGAACTCACGAGTACGAGAAGGAAACGTTCTCCTCTGTATCAGAGCCATGATGACCATAATTTGTGTGCGGGGAAGCCCCGACCGACCAAGAAACAATTGGAGGCCTTTTGGCCAACCAGGAACCTCTGTATTAGAGCCATGACGGCCACAATTTGTGTGCGGGGAAGCCCCGGCCGACCAGGCAACAATTGGAGGCCTTTTGGCCTACCAGAAGCCTCTGTATCAGAGCCATGACGACCACAATTTGTGTGTGGGGAAGCCCCGCCCGACCAGGAAACAATTGGAGACCCTTTGGCCTACCAGGAGCCTCTGTATCAGAGCCATGACGGTCACAATTTGTGTGTGGGGAAGCCCCGGCCGACCAGGCAACAATTGGAGGCCTTTTGGCATACCAGGGGCCTCTGTATCAGAGCCATGACAACCAAAATTTGTGTACGGAGAAGCCCCGGCCGACCAGGCAACAATTGGAGGCCTTTTGGCCTACCAGGAGCCTCTATATCAGAGCCATGACGGCCACAATTTGTGTGCGGGGAAGCCCCGGCCGACCAACCAACAATTGGAGGCCTTTTGGCCTACCAGGAGCCTCTGTATCAGAGTCATGACGGTCATAACTTACCTCCATAGTGGCCTTGGCCTACCAGTCAACAAATTGAGGCCTTTCAGCCTATCAGAAACTCCCGAAGGAGAACCATGAGGCCTTCAAAAGATGTCCCGGAGACCCTCTAAGGAGGTCCTTGGGAAATTTCTCGAAAACGATAATTCTCCGCAGAACCAAGTTTCGTGAAGACTAGAATGTCTACGAGAACGAGTTGGTTGGGGTGCATAACATCCTACAAGAGAAGTTTGGATTAGTTCAAAGAAGTATAAGGCTCCCTACAAAGGGGAAGTTGTTAGGGCGAAAACATGCGCTAATAACACACACAAGTATACGCGTTCGCAAGTAATATAGAATACTTTCTAGTTCATTCCCACAGAGACTCAGACTAATTATGTTCAATTAAACTCACTCACCAATGTATGATTACTTCTCAATGTTAAGATAATAACACTTAAAATTGATTAACTAGTTATTAACTACAATTAACTACGAGAATTAAACGCTTAATTAACACTTAAATTAACAATATTAAAACACTCATGAGATCACAACTTCATTACTACTTCCTTCAATAGCCATTGTTATCACCCTTAGCATGCAACAGTGATGATATTAATCGAATAACACGAAACTGATAAAAGCCGACTTTCATTGTACTAATACCATTCTACCAAGCATCCACAATTAAGATAGAAGTTGAATAGGCATCAATTATGTTAAGTCCCTGTATGTCTACAAAAATTGACAACATAACGATTTAAGCACAAGTTATTCCTTTTGATTACACAGGGCGAATAAAACGGTTAGAGTTACCCACTAATCATGCATACTCATACATGAATCTATGCTAGCATGACAAGTTCTAAATCTCAAGATCCACCGTCGCTTCACAAGAGATTAACACCCTATCTTATATGTTTGCGACGCACATAAGACGAATACACACAACCAATACTAGATATCATACAATCATCACACACTAAGGTATTAAACAACTAACTAAAGAATTCCATAGTAAATCCGATACAACCCCATGATCACGATTATCCCATGATAGCACTCATCGTCATCATGGGTTCATATGAAAACATGATAATAACACACGAGAATAATAACTAAAACTACTTATATTAAACCAGAGTACGTCACAAGAGTAAATAGGTTCAAAGTAAAGAAAACTAGCATCCAATGTTACAACGAAATAAAGAATCACAAGAAAATATGCTTCCTCTTCGTTGTGGTGTGCTAAAACGGTCTTCTTCCTTATCTCCTCGCTCTTCGATTAATACTACGATCCAACCTTTGTGAAACGTCTCTGAAATCTACTTATATAGGAGTCCCATAAAGCCCAGCTAACTCTGAAGTTGGAAGTCAAACAGAAATAGGAGTCTAAAATATTAATTCTGAAAATCCGACCCTGCGCGGCCGCTCAGCATTTCTGAGCGGGCGCTCAGCCCCCTTCAGGAAACTGATCCATTTTTCTTCCGTTTCTTCGCTGCAATCTGCTCTTATCTTCCCACTTGCAATGCTAAACACATGCCAAGGCTTATTATTGATGAATTCTCTCCCGAAATGCAATTAATACCCTGAAATGCACAAACACTAGAAAAATGCATCAAATACACAAAATACTTGATTTCAAGACACCAATTCAAGCTATTTTAAGACGTTCTAAGTGGTATAAAATGCCACTTATCACATCCCCAAACTTAAATCGATGATTGTCCTCAAGCGTCACAGACTCAAAAACAAAACAAAAATATGCATGAATATAATCTATATGAAATACAGCGATCCCCTTACTACGACCAAACCAACCAACTTACGACATCTCAACAAATGTAATTAGGCGAATAAAGTTCAATCAAATCATGCAAACTAACATACAGCCAGAAACGTGGTGTGTGCAGATGCTTAACAGATATGCTTCGAAACTAGATCCATTATCATAACTCAACTATCCTCAAGGCAATCGCATGATTATACGAAGAATAAAAATTCTAGGCACAAAGTGACTTGTAACACTTCAAGATTTTTGGAGCTTATTACGGAATCATGCTTTTTATTTATAACTAGAGCCGGCAAAATCGTACACGATACGAAAACACGACACGAAAACGACATGAAAATTATGGGTTTGGTTTTAAATTTTTAGTACATGAACACGAAAGTACACGAACACGAAATTACACGAATAAATTTAGTGTTGGTTTTGGTTTTACTCATACGTACATGACACGAAACGAAAGTACAGGAAATAAATAAATAAATATTTATTTAAAAATTATATTTATACTTATATTATTTATATATTATGCATAAATAAATAAATAATTTACATTGCCAACTGGAACACAAAGTGACAAAGTAGGAAACATAACATTGTTGACCAAATTGAATCCAGTCTTTAGTCTTTGTAACTTAAACATTTTAGCTTTTAGGGTTTCACTCACTCTCTTTCAAACATCGTCGTTTCTTACAAAAAAAAACTACTTTCTTCTTTCTTGTTGAGTTCCTGGGTTCTAAACTTCTAATGGAGGAAACAAATACTAATATTCCGGTAATCTTCATCATTTTACATATATCATATATCGACATATAGTATTGATTGAATATGTTTCTTAATTGAATATGTATGTTAGGTGTTTGATGGAAGTCCTGAAAAGAATTATATATATGCGTATTGATTGAATATGTTTGCGCATTGATTGATATCTCTGTGTTTGATTGAAAATGTATTGATTGAATTTCTTCGCGAGGATGTATGTATGTTAAGTGTTTGATGGAAGTCCTGTGTTAATATAGATGTCTGTAATGTTTATGCAGGACTATGAAACTCTTAGCGAGGATGAAGGAGATAATCACTGTGTTTTGTGATATATTCTGCCATTTGGGAGTCTACATAGTTTAGACTTTGATGACTTTTTAAGCATTTTAATATGTTATGTATGCTGAGATTAATAGCTATTTTGGTTCCTCTGGATTTCTAGAGATTTAATCCATTTTTAAGGTTTTTCTGATGTAAACATTAGCTTTAATTATTTGGTAGACTATTTTTTTTTAATTTTTATGTACTATTTTGTGTATCATTACGTTTTCGTTTTCGTTTTCGTTTCGTTTTCGTGTAGTACACGAAAAGTACACGAAATATTTCGTGTACTTTTCGTTTCGTTTCGTTTTAACATATAATGTTTGTTTCGTGTTTCGTTTCTTAACTTGGGTACACGAAATATTTTCGTTTCGTTCATGGATGATCATGTTGGTACACGAAAAACGAAAGTACACGATACGACACGAATTGCCAGGTCTATTTATAACAACAAATGCTTATTTGACCGTGCAATGAGTGAGGTCCACAAAAGACTTATGCAATGTCATCCATGTAGCGAGCGTTAGGTTAGTGGATCCCAGACTATAAAAGCCTTAGGTCACTAGGCACAAAGTCCCCTAAGAACTTAATAACTCGAATATCAAAGAGCCCACTCGTGATCAATTATGCATTAACTCTCTTTTTTTCTTCTTTTTTTTCTTTTTTCTATTTTTTTTTCTTTTTTTTCTCAAAATTTCTGAGCAAGTGCGTTTCGCTCCATCTTGCTCAACCCTAGACTACTCGCATAAAATACGAGCCGGCTACTAGCCATTTGACGCCTAGCCACAATTAGCAATGAATTCCATTTTTCACTCCATTTTTTCTTTTCATGCCTTTTATCACTAAGAACCTATTATAAAATTTTAAGCATAATCAATAGATTAACCTCGAAAACCATCAAACCATAACAACAATCTAGTCCTTAAGCATTCTCTAAGACTTAGTGAAATTACAAGTGTTTCTAGCATGCATATCAACCTACACGACTCAACATCACTTCAACGCTATCACTACACTCGCATAAACATCATAAATTAATTGATAAATAAGCGCAAAAGGGATCATGATATATGCATGAGCTACATGACATGATAAATAAAGCTATAAATAATAAAAAAACTATATGGCAAAAAATATGCAATTATATGAACTAAACTATCATGAATATGCAAATATATGACACACACACAAAATATTCCTTAACTACCACCCCCAAACTTAAAATCTTCACTGTCCCCAGTGAAGGTAGTAGAAAGGAACACATGGCATACCTACTCGGAGAGATCATCATCATCATCACTCTCAGAGGGTGGTGTATCAGGAGGCGGATATGCAGAGTCCTCACCAAAAACTGGCCACTGGATGTCAGCTCCAAGGCCTCTGTAATAACCCCAATTTTTGAGAAATTTTGAAACCCTTATGAATAGTGTTTTTGCTGAACGAGAAAACTTTTCAGACCACACTATATAGGAGTACTTTTATGGAAATTCTAAGATCGTATTAGTATTCCATAAAGTAAATGAGTGTATGTAAAGGTCGTTAAAATTCGAATCCGGACACTTTGATTTTTCCCGAAAATCCACCAGATACCGAAAGAAATGAGTATAAGGTAACATGATTAAAAGGATTTAAATTCAAGGATTATAAGAGAGGATCATAAAAGGAATATAAAATATTGAGAAAGCTTTAGGGGAACCCAAGTAATAAGATCCCAGATATGATCCCTCAAACGACGAACGAGAACGAAAGTTAAGCGAACCGTAAAACAAATAAGCGACCAAGAGACAAGCTTGTACAAGAAGCCAAGGATTATGACATCATCAAACCACAAGGAAAGGACATGTGTTAAAAAGGTGACACAAGCATGGTGACATAAGCATGACAAAAAGAAGTGTGTTGTTGGTTGATTCTTGGCCATGCAAAAGTTACCATGGTAAAAGATCAAAATTGCCAAGCCAAAAAGGAAATCAACCAAGCAAAATATCATAACACAAAAATTAAAAATTTGACTTTGCTCCCATGAAGAGAAGCTCTCGGCCAAAACAAACCCAGCAACTTGAAATTGTCATATCTCCTTCAATACTCACTCAAATGTTGTGTTCTATAGCTCTTTGGAAAGGTATTGAGATAGCCTACAACTCTTGTTCACAAGTCTCTTCCAAATAAGCATGGTAAGACCCTCATTTTTACAGTTCTTTAAATCGGACTTTTAGAAACTTCAAAGCCTAACTTTGCATTCTTGATTTCTTTGGAAAGATCAAGCTTGTAGGAGGCTCCATAAGGCTTCCTAGTAACTTTCCACCCTCCAAGAAAGGTATAAATCTTCACACCCTTTAGTAATAAGTTTTAATGTTGAAGTTTGGTGATGGTTTGGATGGATGAGTAGTTATTCGAACGATAAGCATGATTCGAGCTTAATTGTTAAGTAGTTTAGTTGAATTTGGAGATGTTATAATATATGATTGGATTGAGATCCTTGAGCTTATTATGACTGAAATCAGTATCATTGATATGTATCTTGAGTTTTTGTTGATTGGTAGTTGGATTGATATGATTTGGAATGGTTTAAAATATATTGGAAATCGCGTAAACATAGCCGTCGTAACGTCCGATTTTCTTTGGACTGTTTTTGTGCATAACATTAGGACCCGAGAACCCCCTGCTAGATTGTGACCACTGCCATGTTTAGATAGCTCATGTTACGAGCTTCGTTTTGATATGTAGTTCGTTCGATTCCGATTTACGGTTTAGGAGAAACGACCGTTTCAAGTAACGGCGTTTCACGAACGAAACTTTTTCCCTCGCCTTACTTTGAAATGTAGGTTAAAGACCAAAAAGGGTTAATTAATGCATGAAACATTTATGGTAAGTGTTTTAGGCAGTTGGTAAGTCACTCGCGAAGGAATCGCTTTAAAACTCGTAAAGGTTAAATTATTAAAAATGAAGGAGCCGAGGGTACCCGAGTGACTTAAGCAAATCAGTGAGCGCAAAATCAAGCGTTAGAGTCTAAGTTAGTTAAAGTATAGATTTACAAGTGATTTTGGTTTAATTCCAACTTACTTGTTGTTTATAGGTTACCAGACTCGTCCCGAGCCTTTTATCACCCCAAGTCGCTCAGGCAAGTTTTCTACCCGTTATACTGTTGTTGTGATGAATATATGTATATGCATTATCTTGCGATAGATGCATGTTGGTTAATTAGCAAATGTTGCGATATATTGAAGCATGCTGATATGGTATATATATATATGCATGCCTGTTTCGTATTCTTGATTTATATATCTGTTGGTTCAAGTGCTTATTCGTTGCATAATACCTATGCTAGAGATAAGCGGTATTTGCGTATACCCTTAGTATAGGGACCCAAAGGTGAAAACATTTTCTAAAACCGGGAGTCGAGGATCCCGAGTAGATTTTATATATATATATATATTTATATATATATATGGTTATAGTTTTCAAAACTATTAATCGAATAAGGTTTATTCGATAACTTTATTTTATTATTGAATATTATCTTGAATATTCATTCGAGGACTTATGACTCCTTTATATTATTTATTGAATATTATCTTGAATATTCATTCGAGGACTTATGACTCTTTTATATTATTTATTGAATATTATCTTGAATATTCATTCGAGGACTTATGACTCCTTTATATTATTTATTGAATATTATCTTGAATATTCATTCGAGGACTTATGACTCTTTTATTTTATTTATTGAATATTATTTGAATATTCATTTGAGGATGTATGACTCCTTTATTTTATTTAATGAATATTATTTATAATATTCATTCGAGGTATTATGACTCAGCTTATTTTATTTATTGAATATTATTTGAATATTCATTTGAGGATCTATGACTCCGATTATTTGTTGAGGTATATTCTTTATTCTATTAAAGAATAAGGTGTTAATAATCAAACTTATTTTCGATTATTCAAATAAAGATAATACTTTCATATAAGTATATCTTTGGTTATTTAATGTTTATTTCAAGTATAAGTTAATACTTCTACTTCAATTATTTTTATAAAGATTATTCTTTATGGGAATATTATTTAAAATAATAATATTCAGTCATTTTCTAAAATATTCTGGGGACTGATTTACTTCATTAAATCAGCCTTACTCCAAACACTCTTTAAAGTGTTTTCGAGTCTTCAAAATGATTTTTAAAAGTCAGAGCGGATCCCAAAAAAACTCATTTTTATATTTAAGATCTTCCTTTTAAGGGGATTTAAATACTCGCTCAAAACCTGGGGAATCCGGCTCTGTGGTGTATTTTATATTCGCAACAAGGTTGCAGATTTGGTAAATGAATTGATTACTTGCCCAACGTTCGGGAAGTAAGCCCCTCTCATTGAGTCGGCATAAGCGACAGGCCGAGGTACGGTCTATTATTGTGTAAGTGGCTCAGTGGGAGTCCATCAAATGCATAGGTGGCTGAGTGGCAGTCCAGCATAGGTCTTAATTATGACCAGGGTGATGACCAGTGGGGAATTCGTCCATCTACTAGTAGAAAAGGTTACTTATTGGTATCTTTGCCTGATCAGCAAGATATCGGGTTTATGCCAAAATTCTTTTCCTTTCCAAAATTCATTGGATGTTTCGAACTCTGTTCATACTTCACATAACAGAGGTTCCAGGAAATGTTTAAAGGGATATATATATGTGGTTATATATATATCGGGACTAAATAAAGTATCTCATAACTTTTTCATTCAATAATCTTTCAAAGATTGAATCTATTCAAGTCTTATCTTGTGGTCTCATCAGTGGGATGAACTTTTGAAATTGATTATAACTTGAACGGTGGTAGTTCAAGTAGTATTGGGAATGATATAAATGTAGTGAAGTATTTGGTAACTTCATCTTTTAAACTTATATCTAATTAATAATTGTCTTATGAATGACAAAGATTTTCAGAAAAACGTTGAGACAAGGTTAGATATATGAGATCACCTTGCAACGATATTTTTTATATACAGTTATACACTGGGACTTTGTGTATATTATGCATGGAAGAGGACTTCCAATATTTTGAAAAGTATATATGTATATATATATATACTGAATATTTTGCGACTTCATCGCATTAAGTTATCAACTTGGGTCATTTCTTTTGACCAAGACTTTCATGAGTATTATGAGTAGGCTCATATATTGTAAATAATTATGCATATTATTTTGGTGGGCTTGCTGCTCACCCTTGCTTTCTTCTTTCATCACACAACAATAGTTAGGAAAGATGACCAGACTCCAGCAGACCCAGCGCAAGCGCGTGGAAAGCGTTCCGCGTCTTCCCGTTGATGTCGTAGCTGCTATAGCTGTAGAGGTAGATCTATTATAGATTAGACCATCTGCTTTTGGAGAATCAATTATGTATAATTATAACTTGGGGCAGATAATGGCAATTAACTGTAAATTTATCAAGTAATCGTTTTGGGTTGTAATAACTTTTAAATTGTGGATTCAAAGACTTGTACTTATTTGAATTTCATCTCTGAGACTATAACGGGTTGTGGTGTATGTTAGTGTGGGGTCACAGCATAAGGTTGGTTATTATTAATTAAGTGAAGTGATATTGTGGAAAGAAAGACCGTGACGACCCGGATCCCCGACCCCGGATCTGGGGGTGTTACAGAAATGGTATCAGAGCTAAGCGTTATAAACCTCAGAGATGATGGGACGTTAAGATAATAAGTTCACTAAGATAATAAGAACTCTTGCCAAGTTCATAGTCGGACTACCTAACGTAGTACTGACAGTTAAAACCCTTATGGGAACCCTTATAAATGTAGCGATAGAAGCGTAGTTCATTATCGTATATGGTAGCGGGACTCCGAATCCTGAAGTTGAGGAACATCAACGCGATGATGTTTTATTACTAATTGGAGATGGGATTGTGGATCCGATAGAGTGTCCTAACGCAGGACCGGATGATGTTGATATTGAGGATGTAGCGGTTGAGGATGTTGTCCTAGAAGGGATAGTTGTTGAGGAGGATCCCATGGAGGATCCTGACAGGATTGGATAAAGGACCACTGATGAATTGATGACCATGGTTTGGTCGACTACCAGAGGTAGGATTGGCCGGTCACTACCGGAGGTTCGTTCAAGTTTTAAAGATAGTAGCCTCTTTAACGCGGCTTACTCGTAAGACTGAGAAGTTCGAATGGACAGAGAAATGCGAGAACAGCTTTCAAGAACTGAAGCAGAGGTTGGTGATGGCCCCTATGCTGGCATTGCCGGATGGAAAAGGTGATTTTGTGAAGTGTAGTGACGCTTCGCACAAGGAATTAGGGTGCTTCTTATATAGCACAGCAAGATAATCGCGTCTGCGTCAAGATAATTAAGGGAATTTAAAATTCGATATCCCCACCCATGAGCTTGGGCTCGTGGCAATAGTTTTACCCTAAAGATTGGAGGCACTACTTGTATGGAGAGAAGTGCGAGAATTACCTAAGCCATAAGTGCTCTAGTACATTCTTACGTAGAAAGAGCTCAACATACGCCAGAGGAGGCGGTTAGAGCTAATCAAGAATTATGATTGGGAGATTCTTTATCATTCGGGGAAAGCCAATATGGTGGCTGATGCCCTTAGTAAAAAGGAGAGACTCAAGATGATAATGTCTTTTGGAGAGTTTATAAGAGATTTTGAGAAAATGGAAATAGTAGTGAAGGTAACCGGAGCCGGTACCGAAAAGCTGTTGAGATAGCAATACAGCCCGAATTATTGGAAAAGATCATATTGTGCCAGAAAAGTTATGAATGAAGGCAGAGAGCCAACAAATAGATAAGAGGTTAATACCGAGAAAGATGAGAAGGGAATAATGAGGTATTCCTACAGAATTTGGGTTCCAAATGTTCAAGAGCTTAAAGATGAGAACTTAGATGAGAGCCATAGTTTGAGGAATAAGATTTAGAGTAAACCCTGAACGTGATAGTCAGGGAGGTCGCCATCAAGATAGAAGGAACCCATGACATAATGGAGTGGAAAATGAGGATTTTAAATTAAAAGATGACCCCAATTATGGGGAGTAGGATGAAACATTTCATAATAAGGAAACAGAAAGTCGAGTAAGGAAAGGAGACCCGAGACGGTACTCCTATACGGCAATTCATGGACCTGTCTAAAGAGAACTTAGACCATTATCTCCAACCACCACCCTGAGGAGACAGTGCGGTGGGAAATTCTTTCAGGACCTTTAAATCGCTAAGCTCTCAGAGTTCCAAGGAACAAACTGACCCAGTCGAGGCAAGAGCCTGGCTAAAGGAAATAGATGAATCATTTGAGATTCTAAATGATTGACGAACCACAAAAGACTGTTTTGTCACTTACCCTCCCAAGAGAGAGACCACCCGCTGGTGAAAGGCCAAGGAAGGCACGGAGCAAGAGATTATAATAAACTGATTAAAGTTCAGCCAATTGTTTTCGGGATCGTAATTCCCAAGGTTATGGAATAGTGTAAAAGCTTTAGAGCCAGAACAAAGGCAGACGAGTATGATGAATTATGAATTTAAGTTGTAAAAGTTGTCAAGATTCGTTCTAAGGGCACGAATCCAGAATGACGGGATGTCGAAATCAATGCTTATGTTGTGTTGGTTCATGAAATAACGATAAGAGAAAGGAATATAAAGGCAAGAGAGTTTGAGGAATGATAAGGGAGTCGGGTATGAGGAAACCCTAAAGACTCGTAGCAATAGAAATAAGAAAGTATGTAATCATTGGTATGAGGGTGATTCACCATGAGTTAAAATTGATGGTTGAAGGCATAAGAGTTATGTATATTTTATCCCCCTTTAAGTTGGGAGGATTCGAGGAAACCTTGAGATAATTCGAAGGATAAATAATGAGACGCGGATAGACTAAGGGGATAAGAAAGTAAGAAATTAAGAAAATTGGATGAAGGAAGTGACCTTCAAGAAGGTGAAGTGTAAGACCGGTGGCATGATACCCAGAAAGGGAGACGCCAGATATGAAAGATATCCCAACATTGAGGTGACTGTTGAGATAAACAACAAAAGTAAATAAGGAATTATTAAGAAGAAGTTCACGTTGAACATGACCAATATCTTCCAGAACATCCATGTTATCATTACCAAATCAGGAAAGAAAAGCGGATGACCATTGTTATCTTTTGGAGGCCATATGGATTGACCTCAATATTGAATAAGGATGCTATTGTGAAATTCGGTATAGACTATCGAGGTGGGAATGATTGAATAAGATACCCTTATCAGGGATATATGACTTTATTTATCCATGGAAGGATGCTTGTACTTTTTTTAAAGGTGGAATTAAGGATAGAGCATCGGTAACTTAAAATGAATCCTAGGGGAATGCATAAAGGTTGGCATTTCACCCTTAATAGGGACAGTATGAGTTTTGACAGTATGATTTGGAAAGGATTAAGGTAACAACAACCTTTAAGTATCAGTGGAGAAAATTTTTCAGAAACATATAGATAATGGTTCTAGTATTAGTAAAGGGTATGTTGATATGCCCTGTATCTAGGGAATACAGGAGGAACGAATCAAGGATAACCTTAGAGGTTTTACAAGGAGAAAGGTAATATTCAAAATTCTCAAGAATAGAAATGTTGATAAAGAAAAATGACGTAATTATAATGATGCCAAATGGGGCACGTGTTAAACCACGAGAAAGTATGGATCGAACCAGTAATGGTCGAAATTGTTCAGGGCAATTAGGACTTAAGATAAAAGATGTTCTAATTATGATTGAGAGTCAGTCATGACAGTGATTAACCTCTAAAGACTGAGGGGATAACTTATGGAAAAATGGAAATTTTTTTTTAACTCATCAGATTTTAAGGAAAACATCTTCACATAAGCTGTGATTGAAATGATGTAGAAAATTTAGTTGAAGGTGGTTAAAAGACATTGATTATAAGGAACTATTACTATCAGGAAAGGCCAAAGAGGTGGCCGACACTTTAACGGTAAAAGGATAATTATAGGCGCTTGTGCCAAAGGAATACAGTGATGATGGTTAAAGCTATGAAGGTTGTATTATGGTTTGGAAGATTGACATTCCTTCTGATGACTGTGCAATACCCAACCGTAATAGTAGTTGGTAAAGGTTTAAATTGTGTAATCGCCATGAACGGGCTATCTATCTTAGAAGGTCCTATCTTGAGATAAGCCAGGACCATGTTTCAAAAAGGACCAAACAAACCTTTGAGTTAAGTCTTCTATTGAAGGCATATGATTAAGAATGGTATTAACCTGCTATCGGTGCTTTGATTGAAACTCTTCTGAAATTTTATATGCTTCATGTCATGTATGTATGTCAGGATCAGGAGTGTTCTTCATGAATCAGGAATGGTGATTATGTTACCTCCTTAGAAGGATTTGTTACGACATGGATAGACTCCGTATGGTTAGCTATTAAGACTTCATGGAAAATGAATGACTACAGTGGGTCAGTGATGGACCATAGTAAGGCAGCAATGATTCTGTGAGTAATGAGCTGATTACAACCATGAGAGTTGTATTGGAATGGATGTTGAGATTGAGTACCACTAATCGGGTCGTGGTAATGTATAAGCTATCATTGATAGACTAATTAAGTAGAGTATCTACCAATTGAATATTTATTCCTTCTTATGAAAAGAGAGTCGTATTACTATATGAGGAAGGTTGCGGTGCAAGCATAGAATTCTAGTAACGGTGATATATAGAATGAGATCCCAAATTCGATTTTCGATGTCGAGGGAGTTTCAAAGGTGATTGTGTTTAAGCTCGAGGAAGAGCATGGGTCCATAGAATGATGGACGGAATGGCAAAAATATTTAGGCATGTGAAATACGATGCTATAACACTTGATGTTGATATAAATATATATGTTTCGTTCTCCTATGACAGACCTCTATAGTTCAGAGGTAGGTTCCAAGCCAGATATTTGGTGACAGTATATATTTTTTTTTTCTTTTCATATATACAATTCTCTTCAATTTGTTCTTTTCTCTTCTTTTCATTTCATATAAGCTGAGAAGAACAACCCTTCCAGAAGGGGAGGTATTGCTGAATGACTATCTATCTGTGTGATAGAAGCCGAGTAGGATACCAGCTGTTGTTTAATTGCTTGTCAAGTACTAAAGGCTGGCCACCTTCTGTACTAACTATGCGATATAACAAGTGTTCATGATCATAGTGATCTCTCAACGAATTCCTTTACTTCTATATGATTGATCAAATTTTGGAAAATAGAAACAACTGAAAAAGGAGTAATAAAGTGGTGGTAGTATGCGGAATGGGAACACATTCGTGATACTAAGGTTGGCATGGTTATTAAAAGGTTATAGAACGCTAACGAGCAAAAGTATAACCAGTATAATATTAGGAACGGAAGGTGATAGCGATTACGAACTGGAAAAGAATGAGTATTGAGAAGCAAAAGTTCTAATGCTAAAAGCTATAATGAGAGTCTGTGCAATAGACTTGAAAGAATTTAGAATGATCACTTAATTCGGATTGAGTTATCTTACGATAATAGATCATATGTCATTATCGAGATGTCGCCTTATGAGATTCTTGAGGGAAGATAATGTCGATCTCCCTTATGTTAGGATGAAGTTGTAGAGCGTAAGATGCTCGGACCCGCAGTAGTCCAAAGGACCAGGGATATAATAGATCTAATCAGAGGACGACTGGTAGTAGCCAGGAAGGACATAAGAAGTATGTCGATTTGACACGAAAGGACAAAGAGTATGAAATAGGGGACCTAGTAATGTTATAGGTATCCCTTGGAAAGGATTGATGAGGTTCGGAAAGAAAGGAAAGCTAATTCTACAATTTGTTGGACCCTTGGATATATTAAGACGTTTGGGAAGTTAGCATATGAGCTAGCCCTAACCCCGAACATGTAGCAAGTTCATAACGTGTTCCACGTATCAATGATAAGGAAGTGTAATTCGGATGCCAGTCAAATAGAGGCATATGAGCGCATAGATATGCAACCCGACGTAACCTATATGGAGCAACCAGGAAGGGTTATAGAATGAAAAGGAACAAGTGCTTAGGAGAAGGATTATCAAACTAGGCAGAGTTTGGTGGTAGAACCACAATGTGGAAAATTGACTCGAGAGTTAGAAAGTGTAATGCTAAGAAAGTATCCCCATTTATTTTCTATCTGATTCCGGGACGGAATCCTTTTAAGGAGGGGAGACTGTAATAACCCCAATTTTTGAGAAATTTTGAAACCCTTATGAATAGTGTTTTTGCTGAACGAGAAAACTTTTCAGACCACACTATATAGGAGTACTTTTATGGAAATTCTAAGATCGTATTAGTATTCCATAAAGTAAATGAGTGTATGTAAAGGTCGTTAAAATTCGAATCCGGACACTTTGATTTTTCCCGAAAATCCACCAGATACCGAAAGAAATGAGTATAAGGTAACATGATTAAAAGGATTTAAATTCAAGGATTATAAGAGAGGATCATAAAAGGAATATAAAATATTGAGAAAGCTTTAGGGGAACCCAAGTAATAAGATCCCAGATATGATCCCTCAAACGACGAACGAGAACGAAAGTTAAGCGAACCGTAAAACAAATAAGCGACCAAGAGACAAGCTTGTACAAGAAGCCAAGGATTATGACATCATCAAACCACAAGGAAAGGACATGTGTTAAAAAGGTGACACAAGCATGGTGACATAAGCATGACAAAAAGAAGTGTGTTGTTGGTTGATTCTTGGCCATGCAAAAGTTACCATGGTAAAAGATCAAAATTGCCAAGCCAAAAAGGAAATCAACCAAGCAAAATATCATAACACAAAAATTAAAAATTTGACTTTGCTCCCATGAAGAGAAGCTCTCGGCCAAAACAAACCCAGCAACTTGAAATTGTCATATCTCCTTCAATACTCACTCAAATGTTGTGTTCTATAGCTCTTTGGAAAGGTATTGAGATAGCCTACAACTCTTGTTCACAAGTCTCTTCCAAATAAGCATGGTAAGACCCTCATTTTTACAGTTATTTAAATCGGACTTTTAGAAACTTCAAAGCCTAACTTTGCATTCTTGATTTCTTTGGAAAGATCAAGCTTGTAGGAGGCTCCATAAGGCTTCCTAGTAACTTTCCACCCTCCAAGAAAGGTATAAATCTTCACACCCTTTAGTAATAAGTTTTAATGTTGAAGTTTGGTGATGGTTTGGATGGATGAGTAGTTATTCGAACGATAAGCATGATTCGAGCTTAATTGTTAAGTAGTTTAGTTGAATTTGGAGATGTTATAATATATGATTGGATTGAGATCCTTGAGCTTATTATGACTGAAATCAGTATCATTGATATGTATCTTGAGTTTTTGTTGATTGGTAGTTGGATTGATATGATTTGGAATGGTTTAAAATATTGGAAATCGCGTAAACATAGCCGTCGTAACGTCCGATTTTCTTTGGACTGTTTTTGTGCATAACATTAGGACCCGAGAACCCCCTGCTAGATTGTGACCACTGCCATGTTTAGATAGCTCATGTTACGAGCTTCGTTTTGATATGTAGTTCGTTCGATTCCGATTTACGGTTTAGGAGAAACGACCGTTTCAAGTAACGGCGTTTCACGAACGAAACTTTTTCCCTCGCCTTACTTTGAAATGTAGGTTAAAGACCAAAAAGGGTTAATTAATGCATGAAACATTTATGGTAAGTGTTTTAGGCAGTTGGTAAGTCACTCGCGAAGGAATCGCTTTAAAACTCGTAAAGGTTAAATTATTAAAAATGAAGGAGCCGAGGGTACCCGAGTGACTTAAGCAAATCAGTGAGCGCAAAATCAAGCGTTAGAGTCTAAGTTAGTTAAAGTATAGATTTACAAGTGATTTTGGTTTAATTCCAACTTACTTGTTGTTTATAGGTTACCAGACTCGTCCCGAGCCTTTTATCACCCCAAGTCGCTCAGGCAAGTTTTCTACCCGTTATACTGTTGTTGTGATGAATATATGTATATGCATTATCTTGCGATAGATGCATGTTGGTTAATTAGCAAATGTTGCGATATATTGAAGCATGCTGATATGGTATATATATATATGCATGCCTGTTTCGTATTCTTGATTTATATATCTGTTGGTTCAAGTGCTTATTCGTTGCATAATACCTATGCTAGAGATAAGCGGTATTTGCGTATACCCTTAGTATAGGGACCCAAAGGTGAAAACATTTTCTAAAACCGGGAGTCGAGGATCCCGAGTAGATTTTATATATATATATATATTTATATATATATATGGTTATAGTTTTCAAAACTATTAATCGAATAAGGTTTATTCGATAACTTTATTTTATTATTGAATATTATCTTGAATATTCATTCGAGGACTTATGACTCCTTTATATTATTTATTGAATATTATCTTGAATATTCATTCGAGGACTTATGACTCTTTTATATTATTTATTGAATATTATCTTGAATATTCATTCGAGGACTTATGACTCCTTTATATTATTTATTGAATATTATCTTGAATATTCATTCGAGGACTTATGACTCTTTTATTTTATTTATTGAATATTATTTGAATATTCATTTGAGGATGTATGACTCCTTTATTTTATTTAATGAATATTATTTATAATATTCATTCGAGGTATTATGACTCAGCTTATTTTATTTATTGAATATTATTTGAATATTCATTTGAGGATCTATGACTCCGATTATTTGCTGAGGTATATTCTTTATTCTATTAAAGAATAAGGTGTTAATAATCAAACTTATTTTCGATTATTCAAATAAAGATAATACTTTCATATAAGTATATCTTTGGTTATTTAATGTTTATTTCAAGTATAAGTTAATACTTCTACTTCAATTATTTTTATAAAGATTATTCTTTATGGGAATATTATTTAAAATAATAATATTCAGTCATTTTCTAAAATATTCTGGGGACTGATTTACTTCATTAAATCAGCCTTACTCCAAACACTCTTTAAAGTGTTTTCGAGTCTTCAAAATGATTTTTAAAAGTCAGAGCGGATCCCAAAAAAACTCATTTTTATATTTAAGATCTTCCTTTTAAGGGGATTTAAATACTCGCTCAAAACCTGGGGAATCCGGCTCTGTGGTGTATTTTATATTCGCAACAAGGTTGCAGATTTGGTAAATGAATTGATTACTTGCCCAACGTTCGGGAAGTAAGCCCCTCTCATTGAGTCGGCATAAGCGACAGGCCGAGGTACGGTCTATTATTGTGTAAGTGGCTCAGTGGGAGTCCATCAAATGCATAGGTGGCTGAGTGGCAGTCCAGCATAGGTCTTAATTATGACCAGGGTGATGACCAGTGGGGAATTCGTCCATCTACTAGTAGAAAAGGTTACTTATTGGTATCTTTGCCTGATCAGCAAGATATCGGGTTTATGCCAAAATTCTTTTCCTTTCCAAAATTCATTGGATGTTTCGAACTCTGTTCATACTTCACATAACAGAGGTTCCAGGAAATGTTTAAAGGGATATATATATGTGGTTATATATATATCGGGACTAAATAAAGTATCTCATAACTTTTTCATTCAATAATCTTTCAAAGATTGAATCTATTCAAGTCTTATCTTGTGGTCTCATCAGTGGGATGAACTTTTGAAATTGATTATAACTTGAACGGTGGTAGTTCAAGTAGTATTGGGAATGATATAAATGTAGTGAAGTATTTGGTAACTTCATCTTTTAAACTTATATCTAATTAATAATTGTCTTATGAATGACAAAGATTTTCAGAAAAACGTTGAGACAAGGTTAGATATATGAGATCACCTTGCAACGATATTTTTTATATACAGTTATACACTGGGACTTTGTGTATATTATGCATGGAAGAGGACTTCCAATATTTTGAAAAGTATATATGTATATATATATATATACTGAATATTTTGCGACTTCATCGCATTAAGTTATCAACTTGGGTCATTTCTTTTGACCAAGACTTTCATGAGTATTATGAGTAGGCTCATATATTGTAAATAATTATGCATATTATTTTGGTGGGCTTGCTGCTCACCCTTGCTTTCTTCTTTCATCACACAACAACAGTTAGGAAAGATGACCAGACTCCAGCAGACCCAGCGCAAGCGCGTGGAAAGCGTTCCGCGTCTTCCCGTTGATGTCGTAGCTGCTATAGCTGTAGAGGTAGATCTATTATAGATTAGACCATCTGCTTTTGGAGAATCAATTATGTATAATTATAACTTGGGGCAGATAATGGCAATTAACTGTAAATTTATCAAGTAATCGTTTTGGGTTGTAATAACTTTTAAATTGTGGATTCAAAGACTTGTACTTATTTGAATTTCATCTCTGAGACTATAACGGGTTGTGGTGTATGTTAGTGTGGGGTCACAGCATAAGGTTGGTTATTATTAATTAAGTGAAGTGATATTGTGGAAAGAAAGACCGTGACGACCCGGATCCCCGACCCCGGATCTGGGGGTGTTACAGCCTCGAAAAGCAGTCCCAAGTGCAAGGGTGAGCTCCTGAGCAAACCTGCTCTGTGTCTCGTACATAGCGTCCATCCTCCTCAACAGCCTCCTATACTGGGCATCAACCATCCCAGCACCCTCCTGAGCTCTAGAAGAACTAGCCTCATCTCGCCTTGGCATCGCCATGGTAGCACCTCGTGATGGACGTCCTCCTGGAAGACGATAACCCAGCCCATGCTCTTCGGGCTCACCACCGGTCCACTCCTGCATCGCATGCAGAGTCCCGGAGTCAATAGGAGCGGCTGGCAACTGCAATTGCTTATGAGACGGCCACTGAACTCCAACTGCTCGGCAAAGCTTTGTAACCGTGGATACATAAGGGATGTTCATGTGCTTAGCTCCCCTCAAAAACTTCAGAATTCCTTGGTAGATGAACTCACCAAGGTCCACATAGTACCCCTCATTCAAAATTCCCCATAATAACTGTGCTCTCTCAACTGTGACCTCATGTGCATGTGAAGTAGGCAGAATATTAGCGCAAATAAAAGCATTCCATGCACGGGCATACCTATTCATCGCGATCGCCGGAAAGTGGCGATACTCGTTAGTCCCAGTCTTGAAGGTCCAAACCATGCCCGGCCTACAGAGAGTAGCACAAATCAAATCCAAGTCAAAATCCTCAGCAGTCTTCTCATTCCAATTCTCCTCCGTGGGCTTCCTCTATTGCTGCCCAATCACACGGCGAATCGCCGCAGAGTGATAAGCCACCGTCATCCCCCGAACAACAGAATACCCATTCTTCTCAGCCTTCGCGTTCGCATAGAACTCGCGAACCACGCTCATCGGAACTGCTTCAGGAGACTCACAGAAAGTAATCCAACCCTTCTCAGCAATCATAGGCAACAAGTCACCATCCCTCCCCGATGGTAAGAACCCCCTCTCCTTCAAAATTGGCTTACCTAGAAGCCTAGCGTACTCCTCCTCAGCAGCCCTATCATTCAAACGAGGCCTCGCAGCAGTACCCCTCGAAGAATCAGCAGTAGGGATAGTGCTGCTGCTATTGATAGTCCTGGATCTCTTGGGTGCCATCGAAACTGAGTAAAAGTGTTTAAGATTTGTGTTTTTGGATTTGGGAGAGAGTTTAAGGTTTGAAAGTGTATGGGGAGTATATGGAATAGGTGTATGTATATATATAGGGTATAAATTAGGGTAAAATTTGATTAGGAGTGGGTTTGAGGATTAAAAACATGGGATAATGGGGAAATAGGTCGTGGGTAATGGGCTGTATTTTGTTTTTTTATTTTTCATATTTTTTGGGATTTTTATTGAACTTAAAAAAAAATATTCTCCCAGTCGGCCCCTGAGCGGTCGCTCAGCAGAGCTGAGCGGGCGCTCAGGTTTTCTGGAATTTTTTTTTCCTTGCCCTGTTTTTCTGATTTTTTGTGTGGTTTTGGATAGGTTACTAACTTCTAAGGGTTCCTGTAACAACAAATCATGGGTTGCCTCCCAAGAAGCGCTTCTTTTTCGTCATTAGCTTGACGTAGCGTACCTTACTCAAGTTGACAATAAAACGGCACTAACCACCTCCCAGTTTGCCGTGTCCGCATAGTAGTGCTTCAAACGCTGACCATTAACCTTGAATGCTTGGTCTGGATCATTCTCAAAAATCTCCACCGCTCCATGTGGAAACACAGTTTTGACAATAAAAGGTCCAGACCACCTTGATTTCAACTTCCCAGGAAAAAGTCGGAGACGAGAGTTGCATAAAAGAACTTGCTGCCCCGACATGAATAACTTAGGATAAAGCTTCCTGTTGTGCCACCTTTTCACTTTTTCCTTGTACATTTTGTTGTTCTCGTACGCTTGGAATCGAAATTCATCAAGTTCATTAAGCTGAAGCATTCGCTTCTTTCCAGCTGCATCTAGATCCAGGTTCAACTTCTTCAACGCCCAATAAGCCTTATGCTCAAGTTCCGCAGGTAAATGACATCCCTTACCATACACAAGTTGAAACGGGGACATCCCAAGTGGAGTCTTATATGCTGTTCTATAAGCCCAAACAGCTTCATCGAGCTTTAACGACCAATCCTTCCTTGACGGACAAACAACCTTCTCTAAAATACGCTTGATTTCTCTGTTAGACACTTCCGCTTGACCATTTATTTGCGGATGATAGGCACTAGCAACACGATAATTCACATTGTAGCGCTGCATCATAGAAGTAAACTTACGGTTGCAGAAATACGACCCTTCATCACTTATGATTACTCGTGGCATTTCAAACCTTGTGAAAATCTGCTTATGAAAAAAATTCAACACTGCCTTTGCATCATTCGTCGGTAGAGCTTTGACTTCTACCCATTTTGAGACATAATCGACTGCCAGCAAGATGTACTGATTATTGCAGGACGAGACAAAAGGCCCCATGAAATCGATTCCCCAAACATCAAAGACCTCGACTTCAAGCATCACATTTAACGGCATCTCATCCTTTCTCGTAAGATTTCCCACTCTTTGGCAATGATCACACCTTAGAACAAACTGATGAGCATCCTTAAACAAAGTAGGCCAGAAGAAACCTACTTGCAGAATACGAGTTTCCGTCTTCTGACCACCATAGTGTCCACCATAAACTGTGGAGTGGCAGTCTAGTAATATCCCCTCCGTCTCACAGAATGGGATACATCTCCTGATGATCTGGTCAGCTCCCTGTCTAAATAAATATGGTTCATCCCTCATATACCACTTCACCTCATGCAGAAACTTCTTCTTTTGAGTTGTGGTCAGATTAGGAGGCATTATATTGCTTACAAGATAATTCACAATATCTGCGAACCATGGCTCTTCCTCCTGAACTGCGAACAATTACTCATCCGAAAAAGATTCGTTGATCAATATCTTATCATGTAAAGTAGACTCGGGATTCTCCAATCTAGAGAGATGGTCAGCTACTTGATTCTCAGTACCTTTTCGATCCTTGATCTCTAACTCAAATTCCTATAGTAAGAGCACCCAACGAATGAGTCTTGGCTTCGAATCCTTCTTGGAAACCAAATAGCGAATGGCCGCATGATCACTGAACACTATCACCTTTGTCCCAAGCAAATAAGATCGAATTTTTTTGAAACCAAAGACTATAGCCAAGAGCTCCTTCTCAGTAGTGGTGTAGTTCATTTGGGCCCCATTTAAGGTCTTGCTAGCATAATAGACCACATGAAAGAGATTATTCTTGCGCTGCCCAAGAACTACACCCACAGCATAATCACTCGCATCGCACATTATCTCAAAAGGCTCTGTCCAATCAGGTGTTGTAATAACTGGTGCAGTTATCAAACTCTTCTTGAGAGTCTCGAAAGCCGTCAAGCAATCATCATCAAATTTAAAAGGCACATCCTTCTCAAGCAAGTTGCACAACGGCTTAGATATCTTTGAAAAGTCCTTGATGAAACGCCGATAAAAACCTGCATGACCAAGAAAACTACGGATTCCTTTCACAGAAATAGGTGGTGGAAGATTTTCAATGACTCCCACCTTGGCTTTGTCCACCTCAAGACCCTTGCTAGAGACCTTATGCCCAAGAATAATGCCTTCACGCACCATAAAATGACATTTTTCCCAATTGAGCACCAAATTAGTTTCCACACACCTTTTGAGTACTGCACGAAGATTATTCAAACATTCATCATACGAATGTCCAAAGACGGAGAAGTCGTCCATGAACACCTCGATATTATTTCCAATCATGTCAGAGAATATAGCCATCATACATCTCTAAAAAGTGGCCGGTGCGCCACATAACCCAAATGAAACTCTGTGAAAAGCAAACGTGCTAAATGGACAAGTGAAGTTAGTCTTTTCTTGATCCCCTGGTGCAATAAAAATCTGATTATACCCCGAATAGCCATTCAGAAGACAATAATACTCATGCCCGACCAACCTGTCAAGCATCTGATCAATAAACGGAAGAGGGAAGTGATCCTTCCTCGTGGCCTTGTTCAACTTTCTGTAATCCATGCATACCCTCCATTCTGTGACTGTTCTCGTGGGGATGAGCTCGTTCAGAAATAGGATAAATAATTCCTGCATCCAGCCACTTCAGAATTTCTTTCTTCGCCACTTCTTTCATGATAGGATTAAGTCTGTGCTGTTGCTCAATAGTCGGCTTACTACCCTCTTCTAGCAGAATCTTATGCATACAGTATGAAGGGCTGATCCCTTTTATGTCCGCTATAGTTCATCCGATAGCCAATTTGAATTATCTCAAGATCCTTAAGAGCTTGTCCTCCTCACTACCTGAAAGGTCAGATGCAATAATAACAGGTAAAGTAGATGCATCACCTAAAAAAGCATACCTCAAGTGTTCAGGCAATGGTTTAAGCTCCAAGGTAGGTGCTTCCTCAATAGATGGTTTGAGCTTTCCTTCAGCATTTTTGAGGTCAGAGGTACCAAGAGATTCAAATGGCAAGTCTAGCTTTCGCCTCCAGGGAGAAGCATTTAGATATTGTAGTTTCTCATTGCCATCCTCATCATCACTATCAAAATCCCCCACTAAGGCTTTCTCTAATGCATCAGTCATTAGCATATGATGACGTAACCACAGAATCAATAAAATCCACTTTTAAGCACTCTTCATCTTCTGTAGGGAATTTCATTGCTTTGAATACATTGAATGTCACATCCTGATCCTGCACCCGCATAGTAAGTTCACCTTTCTGCACATCTATCAAGGTACGGCCTGTAGCCAAGAAAGGTCTTCCCAAGATTATGGGAATCTTCTTATCTTCCTCGAAATCCAGAATAACAAAGTCTGCACGAAAGAAGAGCTTATCCACCTTTACTAGCACATCCTCCACTATGCCTCATGGGTATGTAATAGAACGATCGGCCAATTGTAAAGACATGTAGGTGGGTTTTGGATAACGCAAATTCAATTTTTTAAAGATCGACAACGGCATCAGATTGATGCTTGCTCCCAAATCACAAAGGCACTTGTCAAAAGATAACTTGCCAATGGTGCAAGGAATGGTGAAGCTACCTGAATCTTTAAGCTTTGGAGGTAACTTTTGTTGCAGCACAACACTGCATTCTTCCGTTAGAGCAACGGTCTCAAGGTCATCCAGTTTCACCTTCCTTGAAAGAATACTCTTCATAAATTTCGCATAACTAGGCATTTGCTCCAGAGCCTCAGCGAAAGGTATATTGATGTGAAGTTTCTTGAACACCTCCAGAAACTTACCAAACTGCTTATCCAGCTTTTGTTATTACAATCTCTTAGGGAAAGGTGGTGGAGGATAGAGTTGTTTCTCCCCTGTATTACCCTCAGGCAGAGTGTGTTCAACAGTAGTCTTCCTTGGTTCCGCCGCTTTCTCCTTTTACTTAGCTTCTTCATCACCAACTTTAGCTTCTCCTTCTTTTGCTTTTTCAGCATCAACAACTTTTCCAGACCTTAAGGTAATAGCCTTGACTTGCTCTTTAGCTTCCTTCCTGCCTGGCACTTCAGTATCACTGGAAAGTGTGCCAGGTTGACGATTGAGCATTGCATTGGCTATTTGACCGGTTTGATTTTCCAAGGTCTTGATAGAAACCGCCTGACTCTTGCACAACAGCTTAAGTTCCTCAAAATCAGCACTAGAGGGTGGAGCTGCACCTCCTTGTTGAAGATATGATTGCCTTTGAGCATAATGCTGTGGTTGCTGGAATCCAGGTGGATTGAACTGTTTACTCACGCCTTGTTGATATGGTTGCTGAATAGCATTCTGATTATTACTCCAGCTGAAATTTGGATGATTTCTGTTGTTAGGATGATACGTAGCTGGCACAGGCTGCTGCTAACGCTGATAATTGTTCACATACTGCACAGATTCATTAACAAGAGAACACTGATCCGTAGCATGAGAACCTGCACAAAGCTCACAGACCATAGCTATCTGATTGACCCCATAGGTGGCTAGAGAATCGACCTTCATAGACAGCGCTTGGAGCTGCGCTGCAATAGCTGTAGTTGCATCGACTTCTAGAATACCTGCTACCTTCCTAGGTATCATCCTTTGAGTTGGGTTTTGATGCTCATTTGCAGCCATAGTCTCAATAAGATTATAAGCCTCAGTATAGCTTTTGGCCCACAAGGCGCCTCCAGCTGCTGCATCGAGCTTGGGCCGAGATTGGGCCCCCAAACCATTATAGAAACCAGTGATCACCATCCAATCAGGCATTCCATGATATGGACACTTTCTCAACATCTCTTTGTAGCGCTCCCAAGCTTCGCACATAGATTCTGTAGGTTGCTGCGCAAACTGAGTAAGAGCACTCCTCATAGCCGCAGTCTTCGCCATTGGATAAAACTTAACCATAAATTTTTGCGCAAGATCTTGCCAAGTAGTGATAGACCCAGCTGGTTCAGAATGTAACCAGTCCTTAGCTTTATCCCTCAGAGAGAATGGGAAAATCCTCAGCTTGATAGCCTCATCAGTCACACCATTATACTTGAAAGTACTGTAGATCTCAACAAAATTCCTTATGTGCATGTTGGGGCCTTCAGTCGCAGCACCTCCGAAAGAAACAGAATTCTGCACCATGTGAATAATGCCCGGCTTGATTTCAAAGTTATTGGCCTCAATAGTCGGGTGCATGATGCTAGAATAAATATCATCAATTTTAGGCCGAGAAAAATCCATAAGAGCTGGATTTTCGCCTGAACAATACGATCACCCATGATTAATGGTTCTTTCTGCTCACTTCCTGAATCCGAATATTCAAAATCTATCTTCTCCAGAATATCAAGAACTTCGTCTGTCTCATCAGCCGTATCTAAAGTCCTCTTGCGAGTACGAGAACGAGTTTGCATAAACGCTCGCTAAAGTACCTGAAACACAACCGGAAATAATAAGTAACACGTCTTAATCACTGAGTCCTAATGACCAATGATGGTAAGTACATAAACTAAACAAATACGCTGAGTCCCCGGCAGCGGCGCCAAAAACTTGTTAGGGCGAAAACACGCGCTAATAACACACGCAAGTATACATGTTCGCAAGTAATATAAAATACTTTCTAGTTCGTTCCCACAGAGACTCAGACTAATTATGTTCAATTAAACTCACTCACCAATGTATGATTACTTCTCAATGTTAAGATAATAACACTTAGAATTGATTAACTAGTTATTAACTACAATTAACTACGAGAATTAAACGCTTAATTAACACTTAAATTAACAATATTAAAACACTCATGAAATCATAACTTCATTACTACTTCCTTCAATAGCCATTGTTATTACCCTTAGCATGCAACATTGATGATATTAATCGAATAACACGAAACTGATAAAAACCAACTTTCATTGTACTAATACCATTCTAACAAGCATCCACAATTAAGATAGAAGTTGAATAGGCATCAATTATGTTGAGTCCCTATATGTCTACAGAAATTGACAACATAACGATTTAAGCACAAGTTATTCCTTTTAATTACACAGGGCGAATAAAACGGTTAGAGTTACCCACTAATCATGCATACTCGTACATGAACCTATGCTAGCATGGCAAGTTCTAAATCTCAAGATCCACCATCGCTTCAGAAGAGATTAACACCCTATCTGATATGTTCGCGACGCACATAAGACGAATACGCACAACCAATACTAGATATCATACAATCATCACACACTAAGGTATTAAACAACTAACTAAAAAATTCCATAGTAAATCCACTACGACCCCATGATCACGATTAGCCCATGATAGCACTCATCGTCATCATGGGTTCATATGAAAACATGATAATCACACACAAGAATAATAACTAAAACTACTTATATTAAACCAGAGTACGTCACAAGAGTAAATAGGTTCAAAGTAAAGAAAACTAGCATCCAACGTTACAACGAAATAAAGAATCACAAGAAAATATGCTTCCTCTTCGTTGTGGTGTGCTAAAATGATCTTCTTCCTTATCTCCTCGCTCTTCGATTAATACTACGATCCAACCTTTGTGAAACGTCTCTGAAATCTACTTATATAGGAGTCCCATAAAGCCCAGCTAACTCAGAAGTTGGAAGTCAAACAGAAATAGGAGTCTAAAATATTAATTCTGAAAATCCGACCCTGCGCGGCCGCTCAGCATTCTTGAGCGGGCGCTCAGCTTCCTGAGCGGTCGCTCAGCAGAGCTGAGCGGGCGCTCAGCCCCCTTCTGGAAACTGATCCATTTTTCTTCCGTTTCTTCGCTGCAATCTGCTCCTATCTTCCCACTTGCAATGCTAAACACATGCCAAGGCTTATTATTGATGAATTCTCTCCCGAAATGCAATTAATACTCTGAAATGCACAAACACTAGAAAAACGCATCAAATACACAAAATACTTGATTTCAAGACACCAATTCAAGATATTATAAGACGTTCTAAGTGGTATAAAATGCCACTTATCAGAAGTTCAGTAGAACACAAAGCGTTCAGCAAGAACGAGTACGGAACGTCCATCAGGACGAGTACAGAACGTTCGCTGAAACAGCCATAGCAGAACCCTGAGGAACGCAAAGGCAACTTTGAAATTAATTCCATGGAAAATCAAGGACCACAAGAGCATGATAAGGATTTTGAGATTAAGCCTAGATTAGGGCCGATTAGTGTATATTAAGCATAATTAACCCAAATTATGGATACTTAATGATTTATGTGATGAAATTAGCCCAGATTAGGGTCGTTTAACCTATTCACTCTTGTAATTAGTGTGAATTAAGGATAATTAGTGTTTTATGCATACTGATTAGTCATAATTAGCCCCGTTTAGGGTAGATTAGCCTCGATTAAGGCCAATTAGTGCATTATAGCTTAAAATTAGGATCTTTTAAGCCTAATTAGCAACTTGTACATAGAAATTAGCCACAATTAGGGTCAATTAGCCCCGATTAGGGCCAATTAGCAGCTTTCACCCTATAATTAACCTTGACGAAGGTTAAGGGGTGATAAATGCTCGCTTTATAGTCCCGATTATGACCATTTAGTGTTGAACACCATCCAAATAGCCTCTACGGGGGCTTTAGGTGTGTATAATCACACTCATAAGCCGTTGTAAACGTGTAGGTCGCTCCACACTTTACGATAACGCGGCGATACCCACGAAGGGCCGATATCCATGAAGGGCCGATACCCATGAAGGGCCGATACCCGAGAAGGGCCGAAAGTACCCCGAGTCGCGATTAGACCATTATAACTTCCACGAAAACTCGAGCAATATTCACGGAAGTTGGGGGGAAAATGATATTAGATAGAAAATACATCCCAAAGACACATTAAATGTCGCATTAATTACGTTTGAGCTTCTTGTCCGAAAAGTCCAATACAGACCTGTCTGGTCTAAACTTCATAGCAGACCTTTCTGGTCCAAAATTTCGTAACAGGCCTAGGACAGCCCAAACAACCAAGGCCCACCTGCAGAGGTCGTCCAAGTCCACGAACCTGAGTTGTTCATGGATTAGGCCCAATACGGCTGAAAGAGGAGAGATGTGTGTGTTCTAAACGGACTCAAAGTCCTGCATAGAAGGTTCTGAATCTCCTTCCTCAAAGGGACTCCTAATCACCATCTAAGTTGGAGATTTGTCCACCAAGGCTCCCAACAGAAGTCTAACCCTAGACTCACCTTTATATAAAGGGCTCTACCCCTCATTCTAGAACTACGTTTTTGGCTTGATTCTCTACAACACAGAGATACATAGGCATCTTGCAAGAATTGATAGTCCCGAACGCAAGAACATCCATTAAAACTCGAAACTCACCAACCCTAACATTAAATACTAAAATACTCAGGTTTTTATTCCACAACATGATTATTCATTAATTAATAAAATCTGAAATTAAAAACGTCCTGAATAAAAAAGTACTAGTAAATAAAAATCGGGTCGTGTATTTGTTTTGGGTAGAAAAAAAAGAGAGAAGAATTCGACTATAAATAACGGTTTGTCTTACGGGTCCTTCCTCCAATTTTGCAAAAGGGGGAGAATAACTAGGGTTTTAGCAGAGAGCGGGAGAGAGAGAGAGAGCGAGAGAGAGAAGGGATGAGCAGAAGTCTAGGAATACCGGTGAAGCTTCTTCACGAAGCAGCGGGTCACATCGTGACCGTTGAACTCAAGAGCGGCGAGCTTTACAGGGGCAGCATGATCGAATGCGAAGACAATTGGAATTGTCAGCTCGAAAACATCACTTTTACTGCCAAGGTCCCTTTACTTTTACTAATTTCTCTTTATTTTATGTCATTATTATTAGCACCCACTCCAATTTCGATTTAATCAACATTAGTAATCTCTAGATGCTATCCCGTATGTTACTGCTTCAATTTATTATTGTTTCTTTGGTTTCTAGTAATTAGATGTTGTTTGACTGTGTTCCCTTTTAGGACTTCTGCCAGTATTAGGGTTAGTTACTAGTCTTGTTGGATTCCGGATTTGCTTCACTCGTATTTTTGTTCTTTTTAATTCATTTAGATGTACAGTTAAACCTCTTTAAAGTAATACCCTTGGGACCGGGAAAAAATATTACTTTACCGAATTTATTACTTTATCGATATAATAATATTTTATTACTTTATCGATAAAGTAATATTTTATTACTTTACCGAATTTTTATGTTTACGTGGTACAGTATAATATATAATGTACGTATAAAAACTAGAATTAATCATATACAATGTATTTGATCTAAAATTACTTTTATTATGATTACTTATATCCAAAAAGTTAATATCTTGAATGCTATTAGTTTTGCTAACATGGCTTGGAATATTGATGTGAAAACAACCACAATTGCAAATTGTTTTCGGCATTGCAAGATTCGTTCAGAAGAAAATGATGAACTTGGAGAAATAAATGAAGGTGTCGAAGGATTAAATGAAGTTATCTCTAATTTACGATATAGGAATGTGATGGATGTCGAGCATCTCTTAAACTATCCAAACGAGAATGATGCGGTTATGGAATCACCTACGGATGAAGAAATCATTGAGTCGGTAATGAGCACTGATGAAGGGACTGATCCTGAACCCGACGATGAACCCGACGATAGCAATGTCATCCCAAGCGTGTCATCAAAGGAAGCATTTCAAGCACTCACCACTTTGAACAATTACTTGTTACAACACGAGCAAAACATACCAGGAGTTATTTTTGCTTTACATAAAGTCAAGGACGAGATTAATTTTGGCTTTGGTGGAAAGAAGAAACAAGCTACAATAGATTCATATTTTAATAAGAATTAAATTTTGTAATCATATACATTATACAGTATATATATATATATATAATTATGGAATTATTACTTTACATATTACTTGGGCCCTTAATGACTTTCGAATTTTTTATTATCTTATGCTTTTAGCGAGAATATTACTTTACAACATTGGCCCAAGTTGGGACCGATGAAAATTATTACTTAAGCGAGGTTATTACTTTATCGGATATTACTTAATCGAGGTTTAACTGTAGTAATGTGTGTTTTGATAGTCTGAATTATAGCAGTCATCTGTTTCTATACTTTTGAATGAAATTGGCCGTCTAGGGATGTAAATGGCTTTAGCTATTGGCAGACGTGCTTTCTAATAAGGGATGTTTTTGTTACTGATGGGGGTCTAAGGGCGATAATTTTTGGGAGATTAATGTGTAAGGTGTTAGTGTATGTATATCCGACTCTAACTGATTACACCAATTCATTTGCAGGATGGCAAGGTGTCACAACTTGAACATGTTTTCATCCGAGGTAGCAAAGTCAGGTAAATTTGATATAATGTTACATTCTTTTATAATTGCATTAGTTTGCAGCATTTCTCTGATAATTTGGACCACCCCAAACCACCCAATCAGGTTCATGGTTATCCCGGATATGCTAAAGAATGCACCAATGTTCAAGCGACTTGAAGCTAGAATCAAGGTATAATTTTCTTTAAAAGTCTAGATCATTGTTAATTCTTTGTACACTGCAGATAATGTTATCTTCAGTCATGTTTCCTATGTTCTTCTAACTTCACTTACTGAATCTATGACAGGGCAAGGGTTCTTCGATTGGAGTTAGTAGGGGCCGTGCTGCAGGAATGCGAGCTAGAGTGAGTATTTTGTTTTGTGCATTGTGGAATATTATAAACAATATTACCACTATAAAAATAGGATTCGGTGGTAACTAGTTATACATCTATAAATTGTTCTGGTTGTTTACAGACCTGGTTTACAAAATAAGTTTCAAAATCTTCTACGATTTACAAATAATCTAACAATTTATAAAAGATGGTTTCCACAAGTTTCAATGTTTCAAAATTAGTAGCGATGGACTATTCAGATTTATTTATCTTTATTTAAATTGCAAAAAAACCATGTTTTCATATTCAAATGATATTCAAAATTTGAAGGATGTTTAATATTAATAATTGCTTAATTTTTTTGGGAATTATTACTCCCTCTGTTTTATTTTATCCGTCGCTTGACTTTTCTGCACACATCTCAAGATGCATTGACCGCATAGTAAAAATTATCATTTTTAAAATTTTCTTTTTGTAAATAAAAGTTTAAGTTATATATTTTTATTCAGGAAAAGAAAATTTTAAAAATTATTATTTTAACTATACGGTCAAAGCACCTAGAAATGAGTGCAGAAAAGTCAAGCGACTATTAAAATGAAACAGAGGGAGTAATATTTTTGATGTGTTTAATGAAAGTGGAGATAATTTTGAGATATCAAAGAGTTTGGATTTGGAAACATAAAGGCGAGAAGCGAAAAAGATTTAATTTTGTTAAAGTTAAGAGTGTTAAATGTGTAGTAGAGTGAGCTAGAGTAAGTATTTGATTTGTGCATTGTGAAATATTATAAATAAAATTACCATAATAAAAATAGGATTTGATTGAAATTAGTTATACATCTATAAATTGTTCTGGTTGTTTACAGACCTGGTTTTGTAATTGAACCAACTAGATCACCCTTCGGACTGTTTGTATTGCACCGATTGACTTTAGGGTTGGTTTATCAAACTCTGTAAAAAGCTGTTATATGAATAAATCCCACTTGTCATGATAAATTGGCATCCTTCCTGGATAAAGATACTGTATAGTTTAACATATTTATACAGTGGAAATTGGGCCTAAAAGTTTGGTTTTCTAAATGCAGGCACCTGCTGGTGGTCGAGGAGGTCCTCCTGGTAGGGGTGCAGCACCCCCACTACGTAGGTAAACAGAATCTTTCAAGTCTCAATCTTGTTCTCACGGAGCTCCGTTGCAGTTTTTTTTCTTGCGCAGTACTTGATTTGCAACAAATCTGTGAGGCAATTGTTGCGGGAGAATTAGAAATTCGACAATGTCCCATCGCCCTCTAAGTTGTGTTGGGATTATAAAAGAAACAATATTGTCCAGATTATTAAATGACATTAATGATGTTTGGCTTCCTTCCTACTCTCTATTAGTTGTAACCTGTAGATGTATCACTGCTTATTTTCTTCACCAGAACCCAATTAGTGATGTTTTTATATTGTACTTCAGCGGTCGTAGAAGTTTATTGATATTTTCTGTGAGCTTGATATTGAATATGTGGTTGGTGTCGTTTTAGCTAATAAATATATTTAGAGTCTCCATTATATAAATTGTCATCACATAGAAATGAACCTGTGTGTCGGAGAATAATGATAAATTTTGTCATTACTCATGTACTTCCATGATGCATCGTCTTGCATTCTAGTCTTTAAGCTATCACCAACATACAGGACTTCACATACATTAGTAATCAATGTAAAACAGACAGAAGTTATAGCAATAATTCATAAAGACTACGTTGCCTCTATTGCTGACATTTGGCAAGATCTGCATTCATCTGGGTGGGGTGTTTGAACTGCCAAACACAAGCCTTCATTTCAACTGCCACATAGCATCTTGAAATTGAAAATTGCTGTTTTTCTTCTTTTTCCTACTGTTTTTGGACTTCTATTGCAAGCTAATCTTTCAATATCTTTGAAGTTTCGTCCAAGAGAAACCAACCTGCCCCTGTCCTAGAAGAAAGAACATGTCCCAAGTACTCCCTTTGTCCTAAGTATTCTCTTTGTTTTCTTTTATATGTTGTTTGACCTTGTTGCACATAATTCTAAGTATTTTGACCGTATAGATTAAATAATTTTTTTAAAAATTTTCTTTTTTAAACTAAAGTTTTAGTTACTTTTATTCACAAAAAGAAAAAAATAAAAATTATTATTCTAACTATGCGGTTAAATCACTTAGAAATGTGTGCACAAAAGTCAAATATCATGTAATAAGAAACAGAGTAAGTGTATAATACATAAAATTAATATATAAGTATATGATTCTGTTGGCATGTGACTTAGCCGTTAAAATATTAGTTACCCTCGTCTTGATGAAGAATGATCCTTTTATCATCGAAAAAGAATGACAATGACGCCAAAACATTTGAGTATGTTATTTTCCAATACCAGTTAACTGATCTTATTCCTCTTTCGGTTCATACACAACCTTGGTGTACTAATATCCGATGTATGATGTGTCTCTTATATGGAACAATGAATAGAATACTGAACTCCTTTTATTAATGTTCTGAATCCTTTACTTTTTTCTGTTGAAACACAATTCATTTGTTCAAATATTGTATATATGAGATTTGTCTCTCATATTGAACAATGAATACTAAACTTCTCTCATTAATGTTCTAAATCCTGTTTTAATGGCTAAACTTCTCTCATTAATGTTCTAAATCCTGTTTTAATGGACCAAATATTGTATATATAGGGGTTGCCTCTCATCTTCAACAATAGATGCAAAACTCCTCTCAGTAATTATCTGAATCAAGTTTTATAATGGACCAAGCGGAGCAAGCAGATTGCTTATTTCAACCTATCCTTTTAAACGATCGTACCTGTGAAAAATCACAACTCTTTTATCATAATGTTAGAAATACAAAAATCATGTCATCTATGCTAATAATTTAGGTAAATTTGAAATAATGCGGATAATTATTTTACTTATAGAAAGACAATAATGCTACGACAAATCAAAACTCTAGAGAAGTTGGCCATGTCCTGGATTCTTGTCATAATATGTTGCATTCGAGACCTGATTTTTCCATCACTTTTGTTAAAAGATAAAGTAAACAATTTTGCCCATGAAATAGCTAGTCTTCCTTGTTTGCTTAATTCCCAAAATATATTTATGTTGGTAGAGACTAGTCGGTATGATTCGATGATTTAATAAAAATTTTGCATTTTGTTAAAAAGAAAACTCTGGAGTATTTAATGAAAATCTTCAAAATTATTAGAACCTTGAAGGATTCATTAATTGTTTTTTTTTTAAATTTGGTGATTTATGTTAAGATCTTATTAATTCTTGTAATGTTGGGTGATATTGTAGTTTGTTTCATTTTTTGGGGTTAAATCTTGATAAATTTTATTATTTTTTATATGGTCAGAGCTTGATTTTGTTTTTGCGTAAATCTAGGAGAATGCCCGACTATTTGCTCATTCATATTAAAATAATATTAATTATAATATATTCAAAATCTTTATTATTATTATTATTTTCTTAAAATTGGAATTAAGCTTATCTTTTGATATGTTCACGTGGTTATGATTACTCATACAACAACCGACTTCATACATTAACACAAAACAAATTTGTTTTGTATATTTTGAAACGCACTATCCAATTAAAAATATATATTAAAATTTAAAATCAAAAAAGATTAAGATATAGTATTTACATTATTAAATTTTAAATTATTCAGATTTTGTAACTACTAACATTTATTCAATTTAGATTTTTAAACGAGTGATAATAATCCATCGACTTTGAAATATTTTTGTCAATTTTATTTGTTTGAGAATTTTGACGAAAATGATAAAAAATAGGGTCTTCATGATTTTGTATATTTTTTTAGAAATTCTTCAAAATTTTGTGTATTAAAAAGATTTCAAAATATTAAAAATAAGAAATATTATGGTAAAAAAACCCTTCTAAAAACAGTTTCAAAATGTTTTATATTATTGACTACTAGATTAAAACCCGTGCGATACACGGATTCCGTTAATATTTATATATTATATGATTTTATTGAAATTCTAATATAAATAATTAAATACGTAAATTAATAACAATATAGTTATAATTTGATTGTGTATAACTTTAAGTTAAATCATATAGTATAGTATAAAATAGTATATGGTTGATGAGATTTGGACCATTAACTTTATTTATAAATAATAATTAAATGTTTGATGTTGGCGGGGATGTTAGGGGGGTTCGAACCTGTGAACATGGTTAGTGTATTTTTTTTTTATAAATATTAATATAAATGTTTGTTGTTGGCAGGATTCGAACCTAAAAATTTATTTGTTATTTTATAAATAATAATATAAATATTTGTTATTTACGGGATTCGAACCTGTAAAATTGGTTGTTGTATTTTTTTTAGTATTCGAATCTAACGGTTATTATCATTTGGTTAAAAGATCTGACGGTCGTGATCGAAAGTAATAACCAAAAATAGGATTAACCAAACTATAAATTATACCCTATTTGGTTATTATAGTTTATTATAAATTTCCTCACTAATGATAATGATATGAAGTTATGAACCCGTCATATTTGTATTTTATATCCCGTGTCCCTTGTCTATTCTTCTTATTACTCAATTTCTTACATTGCACTTGATCCTTGGGCCCAAAAAATGTGTATAATTATATTGACTAACAGAAAAGGAGGGAACATATTCCGGGAAATGGGAGTGGATAGAGTATTCAGACAACTCAGATACGAGTTCAGGCATGTGTTTTTTTAAAATTTTTGAAACAATTTTCGGGAATGTACCCATATTCATTGAAAAATTCTAGTAAATTCATCAAAATCAACCAATTTATCAAATATAATAAAATTCATGAAATTTTTATGTATCATCAGAGTTGAATGAATATTTTAGAATTAAAATTAAATACCACAAGATTTTAGTGGATTTTTAAAATCTATATTAAATACACTCAAATTTTACAATCCAAATTGAATACGTGTGGATTTTAAAGATTTTTGTTAAAAAAACTTAGAGAAAAAAGACACCTACATTTTTTTTGCAGAGAACTTGTACTGCTATATTTCTTGTTATTTCTTTTCTTCTTGTAAAACTCAAGATAAACTAGCTATTATATAGGCTTTATAAACATATTAAAACTAACGACTACTAAAACTAACCATTACTAATTAATGGGTAAATTACATGTTCATAATTTACTCCATAACTCCACTACCCCACTACTAAACAATTTTAAAATAATAATTTTCTCTAATAATTAATCTATTGCTAAATATCTAAAATATCTAATAATTAAATAAACAAATATTTATAACTAAATTTAAGATTATTCCAACATTCATCCCCATAATCTTAAATTTACGAAACACTTTCTCTTCGCCTGTGATGCACTTCTCACCACCATCAATTTTGATGCACTTTCTCATCAAAAACATTTTGGAGCACTTCTCTCCAAAAACACTTTGGAGCACTTTCTCTCCAAAAACACTTTGGATCTTTCCACAACTCTAAAGGAGTGGTTCTCCCTCGATCAATTGTGCCAACCTTTTTTCATCATTCTGAAATCTACAATTCTTTGACAGATGCCCATATTTTTTGCATTTGTAGATGCCATGAAAAATATTAAGGATAATATATATATATATACGTGTATTTTTATAAGAGTTTTATAACCCCTGGATCATATGGCTCTGATACCATGTTGGAAAAACTTAGAGAAAAAAGACACCTACATTTTTTTTTGCAGAGAACTTGTACTGCTATATTTCTTGTTATTTCTTTTCTTCTTGTAAAACTCAAGGTAAACTAACCATTATATAGGCTTTACAAACATATTAAAACTAACGATTTTTCTCTTAAGTTTTTTCAACATGGCATCAGAGCCATATGATCTAGGGGTTATAAAACTCTTATAAAAATACACATATACATATATATATATATATTATCCTTAATATTTTCCATGACATCTACAAATGCAAAAAATATGGGCATCTGTCAAAGAATTGTAGATTTCAGAATGATGAGGAAAGGTTGGCACAATTGATCGAGGGAGAACTACTCCTTTAGAGTTGTGGAAAGATCCAAAGTGTTTTTGGAGAGAAAGTGCTCCAAAGTGTTTTTGGAGAGAAAGTGCTCCAAAGTGTTTTTGATGAGATAGTGCATCAAAATTGATGGTGGTGAGAAGTGTATCACAGGCGAAGAGAAAGTGCTTCGTAAATTTAAGATTATGGGGGTGAATGTTGGAATAATCTTAAATTTAGTTATTAATTAATTATTTATTTAATTATTAGATATTTAGCAATAGATTAATTATTAGAGAAAAATATTATTTTAGAATTGTTTAGTAGTGGGGTAGTGGAGTTATGGAGTAAATTATGGACATGTAATTTACCCATTAATTAGTAGTGGTTAGTTTTGGTAATAGTTAGTTTTAATATGTTTGTAAAGCCTATATAATGGCTAGTTTACCTTGAGTTTTAGAAGAAGAAAAGAAATAATAAAAAATATAGCAGTACAAGATAAAAAAATTGTACGTGTCTTTTTATGGACATGTAATTTACCCATTAATTAGTAGTGGTTAGTTTTAGTAATAGTTAGTTTTAATATGTTTGTAAAGCCTATATAATGGCTAGTTTACCTTGAGTTTTAGAAGAAGAGAAGAAAAATAAGAAAAATAGCAGTACAAGTTCTCTGCAAAATGAGGTGTCTTCTTTTTTCTCTAAGTTTTTTCAACATGGCATCAGAGCCATATGATCCAGGGCTTATAAAACTCTTATAAAAATACACATATACATATATATTATCCTTAATATTTTCCATGGCATCTACAAATGCAAAAAATATGGGCATCTGTCAAAGAATTGTAGATTTCAGAATGATGAAAGAGTCTCACAAGCCTTAGAACATATAGCTCTGATGCCATGTTGGAAAAAACTTAGAGAAAAAAGACACCCACAATTTTTTTACAGAGAACTTGTACTGCTATATTTTTTGTTATTTCTTTTCTTCTTCTAAAACTCAAGGTAAACTAGCCATTATATATGCTTTACAAACATATTAAAACTAACTATTACTAAAACTAACCACTACTAATTAATGGGTAAATTACATGTCCATAATTTACTCCATAACTCCACTAACCCACTACTAAACAATTCTAAAATAATATTTTTTTCTAATAATTAATCTATTGCTAATTATCTAATAATTAAATAAACAAATAATTAATAACTAAATTTAAGATTATTCCAACATTCACTTCTTCAGTAAAAGCTACTGTCGCCACCTCACCAAAAGATCGTTTCTTTGTCAAAATGTCCTTTCAAAACTTTGTATATGATGGAACTTGAGAAACTAAATCATTGAAAAGAACAGTTACCTCAAGATTTTTGACAAGTGTCATGAACTTACCAAATTGTTGATCTACCTTAGTTGGTGGAGGAGCATTTACAATCTTCTCGTTATCCACTTTCTTGTTTCCTTCAGTTCCACCCTTATTTGTTTATTCAACATCATCCACTTTGTCATCTTAACTGGTTTCCTTCTCTTTCTCATCAGTCACATCAGTAGTAGGTATTGAAGGACCATCATAGGTAAAACCACTCCTAAGAGCAATGGCATTCACATTCTCTTTTGGATGAGTTGTTTGTGATGGTAAAGAGCCAGGCTGCTTTGTTGCGGAAGAACTAGCCATTTGTGCAATCTGAGTTTCCAACATCTTGTTATGAGTTCTCAACTCTTTGATCTCCCTCATGTTATCTTCTTGGTTCATTTGTACTTGTAGCAATATATTCATCATATCACTTGATTGATCAGGTTGTGCAACTTGAGGAGCATAGGTTTGAGAGGGCTTCTAAAATCCAGGGGGATTTTGAGGTCCTTGAGAAGGCCTATATTGCTGCTGATTAGGATATTGATATGATTGCTGATATTGTTGCTGCTGATTAGGAACATATAGATTCTGAGCATTGTCGTTCCTGTATAAAAAATTCGGATGATCTCTCCAATCAGGATTGTAAGTGTTGAAGTAAGGATTGTATTGCTGCCTTTGTTGAAAAACATTTGCTTGCTCCATCTGATTTTTTTTTGAATTTTGAACATTGTACGAGCATTCATTATCGAAGTGGCCTTTAACACCACACACTTCACATATAGGATTAGTCATAGAAGCCATGGATGACGGTGGATTAATACTCATAAGAGGAGCAGATGATTGTGAAGTCTTTAATGAATGAATTTCTTGAGTTAATGAAACGAGTTTAGATGATAAGAGAGAATATGCATCCACTTCACGTTTACCTCCCTACTTATGTGCTCTTGGGTTGTTGAAGTGATTTTCAGCCAAATTTGCAAGAAAAGCATACGTATCATCAACTCCCTTGTCTAGAAAAACACCACCTGCAGCATTATCAACAATACCCTTTATTTCAAGATCAAGACCATTATAGAAGCGTTTAATCAGAAACCACTTCTCAAGACCATGATGAAGGCATGCACGTTGAAGATCTTTGAATCTCTCCCAAGCATCTTTAAGAGACTCTCCATATTCTTGTTTGAAACCCGTCATCTTGTTGATCAAGTCATCAGTTCTGTTAGGAGGCAAATACTCAGTTAAGAAAGCTTGAGAAATTTCATTCCACCCAGTCACATTGACATCATTCAACCATTTTTAAGCTTTATCACGAAGAGAAAACCCAAACAACATGACTTTCAGTTGGTCTGCAGTGACACCCCGATGTTTGATGGTAGAGCACAGTTGTTGAAACCTTTGCAGATGAAGTGTACGGACTTTAGAGGGAAGACCAGCAAACTGATTCTGCGGGATCATAGTGAGCAACGCTGGTTTGATCTCAAAATTTGTTGCTTCCATAGTTGGCATAGCAAGGCCAGTGGACACACCACTCGAAGAGGGTTGTGAATAGTTCTTCAAAGATTTAATAGGAAGTTCTGTCATTATGATCTTTGAATCACCGAGATTTTGCTGCCTTTCTTTCCTTACTCGATCTATGTATTGCTGACAAGTAATCCCATAATCCGGACTAAGGGGAGTTACTTCTGCGTCTTTTTTGGACCTTGGAATTAACAACTAAAATAAGAAAAAGTAGTGAAATATGCCTCAATTGGAAGTAAACCTCCAATGAGATAAAGGAAACAATCTAAAACAATCAAACTAAATATATATAAACTAGGCGTCTCCCCGGAAACGGCGCCAAAAACTTGAAGTGTAAAATCATATTTAACCGCAAGCGCACGGTGTCCATTGCTAGTACAAAGTGGCAAGTGCAGGTCGTATCCACAAGGAGACTAAGTTTTAAGAATTTCAATTTAACTGTTTATTAATTATTTCTAAGAGAAGAACGAATGTTGAAGGTTTTTAACTAGCTTACTAATGCAAATTAAATATGTTTTTAAATTAATTAACTAAAGGTCTAGGGCGATGCAGGTTCACCATGTTTACACCTAACTAATCATAAAAGTATAGCAATTCAATGGGTTAAGTAATTAAAGTAAAAGTTAATCTTTCTCAAACATTAACACGTTCGGAAATCCTGTGATGCTCCTGCTCTCACTTTAAATTCTGCTATCGTATGTGTGCCTCTAGTGAGTAATATTTCCCGATCTATTACCCCTATTACATACAGATAATTTATGATATTGAACAATTACACAGATTAAGTATTAAAACATAATGACTAAAATTACTTTCTACCCATTAAACTACTAATCAAATTAAAGCATATTTATGGTGAAAACATGGCTTCCCTTTGCGCCCTAGAATTAAACTACTCACTCATGCTAGATATAAAATCAATAAAAATAATGATGAATGTCATGTAAAACAGATACTAATAAAATGATAATAGATAGGAATACCTTTAACTTTAGATTAATAAAGAAATCAATATACAAGCTAGAACAAAGTGTTATCAAAGAGATGAAGAAACTAAAAGCCCTAGCTCTTTAATAGTATGTACGTATGTATCTCTATGTATCTAGTTAATAAAACCGAAGTCCCCTCTAATAATAAAATTATTTTATTATTCTAATCCAATTACAAGTGAGAATTTTAGGCCGAGTAGGATTCTATAATTAAAATTCGTAGCTGTCTGTTCTCTGCAGTTGATGGGCTGTTCTCATTGGATTTTCCTTACTGGACCATCTCTAAATTAAAGAAAATTTCGTGGGCTTCGTGTGGACTGTAAGATCGTCAAAAACAGACTTCTGGAACTCAAGATACGGCCCAAACATTATTTGCAGCCTGTGGAGTCCAATAATACGAATTTTCTTCTATTTTCACTCCAAAATAGGACTGTTTGCTCCAAATCCTTGCAGATCTAGAATTTCGTGGTATCCTCTAATAAAACATCAAAATATATTAAATAAATATCCAAATCAACGCAAAACACAATAAATATGAGGACAAAAATAATCTAAAATATATATCAAAATATACTTTATTATCAAGGTTGCCGGAGGTGGGGACACAAAGGTTGGTGGTATTATCCCGCAATAGACAGAGATCCGAAAGCGGGGATATGAAACCAGCTAGTATTAACCTATAATGGATAGAGAGGAATGATCTTGATCTATTGGCTGTCTTTTTCCGGCCTGACGAGGCGTCAGGAGTTTAAGTGGGTGAGTTTGTAACATACAGTCCCACATCGAGGAGATTTGGGACTTCTATTCAGTTTATAAGGTAAAATAATACTACTACTTGCATCAATAAATCATGATTTTTGGGGGGTCTGTGCTGGGCTTGTTGTTTACTCAAGTTGGCTGCAGTTAGGACAGTAGATTTTGGTTTATTTTCGGACTCGAAATCGCGACTTGACCTGGTTTTCGAAAAAAACTCGGGATTTGACCTTCGTTGTCACAACTTTACATAATTATGTCACTTTTGCTTTCGGAAATCGGTGGTACTCGGATTTCTTTTTGGATTTTATTTCAAATATGAGAATTTATTTAAGGGTTGTATCCGATTAAAATTTTTAAGGATCTTTTTAGATTTTCAAAATTAAAGATTATTCAATTAATTTTTTTTTTTTACAAAATAAGTCTCCACCTAAACTTAAAGATCGTGGAAGTTTTTCAATTAGTTGTCATTTAGGTGCATTATTTATTAACAAAGCTTTATATGACTTAGGCACTAGCGCATCTGTCATGCCTCTCTCAATTTTTCAAAAATTAAATATGGGAGAGTTGAAATGCACACAAATGGCACACAAATGACACTGCAAATGGCAGACCGTTCTATAAAATATCCTTTGGGTATTTTAGAGGATGTACCTTTCAGGGTTGGAAAATTTTATATTCCTGTAGACTTTGTAGTGTTGGATATGGAAGATGATAGCCAAATTCCCATTATTTTGGGGAGACCATTCCTTTGTATTGCAGGTGCTGTTATTAATGTTAAAAATGGGACTCTAACTTTGAGTGTGGGTGATGATAAAATTACTTTCACTCTAACCTCTGCCCTTGTATCCCCTTTGCTTGAGAATACTTGTTGCATGATTGATGTCATTGATGAAATTGTTCATGATGAGCTACCTCAAATTTTGTTGAATGATGCGTTGAAAGCATTTCTTATGCTTGAAGCTTCGAAAGGGGAAGGACATGCTGAAGTTGACTCGTTGATCTTGAGTTGGATAGTAAGGCTGTTCCAAGCCAAGGTTGTGAGGTAAAAAATACTATTACTTCTTGTGATAACCTCAAGTCAAGAAACTAGAGTTAAAGCCTTTTCCATCTAATCTTAAGTATGTGTATCTTGATGATAATGAGTCTTGTCTTGTGATTATTAGCTATAATCTTGATGATGGTCAAATATCTAAGCTTCTTACTGTGTTGTGTATGCATAGAAAAGCAATTGGGTATAGTATTGATGATCTTATAAGGATTAGCTCGGACTTTTGCATGCATAAAATTCATCTAGATGAAGATCATAAGCCTTGCATACAGGGGCAACGCCGCTTGAACCCTAACATGCAAGAGGTTGTTAAAATGGAAGTTCTAAAACTTCTTGATGCGGGCATCATTTACCCAATTTCTGACACAAAATGGATAAGCCCAGTTCAAGTAGTTCCTAAAAAAGGAGAAACCACGATGGTTAAAAATGATAAAGATGAATTAATCCTTACTAGAGTTGTCACCGATTGGCGGATGTGTAGGATTTTATACATCACGGAAGCATGGTAAAACAATTTTCTTGATATAAAATCAAAATAAAGGCATACAAATCGTGATTAAATCATAAAGGAACGTTTCTAACCTTTAAAAACGATCCAAGAACGACGAGCGGATATACCTAGTAGCTGCTCCTCAAGTGTGAAGCACTCCACCGGTATCCACCAAGAGATCAATGTGATGGAGGAGGAAGGGGTGGGAGAATTAGGGTTTTCTTAACTTTTTAGGTTAAAGCAAAAATAGGGTTTATAATAGTATATTTATAGGCAAAATTTTCAGCTGAAAATTTTCCCATAAAAAATTATTATTATTAACCTTTTATTCTTATTAACCAATTAACTAATAATTAAAACACCTTTTAATTATTAATCCTTTTTCTAAACACTTTAGAAATAATTCTCTCACTTGATTTAATTTTCAAAAATTAAATTCCTAATTAATAATATTAAGAACTTTTTCTTAATTAATTTATAATCAATTAAATCTCATTTAATCAATTATTAAATTTTCCAATTAATTATTTATTACATAAATAAATAATTATCAGCCATTATTAATTAATTCCTCCACCATTAAATCATTCTCTTTTATGGTGTGACCCTGTAGGTTCAATATTAAGCCGATAGTAGAAATAAATAATAATAAAACTATTTTATCATTATTTATATAAATTCTCTAATTCTTTAATATGATTAATTAATAAATCATATTTTTTTTTTTTTGAAACAAAATTAATAAATCATATTTATTCTACATCGTGAGGGATACTTCTCAGCATATCGCGACTATCCGGATAATATGAATTCACTGCTTAGAATACCAAGAACCCATTCAGTGAATAGTTACCATACAATCAATTCCTTCTACCCTGCAATGTCACAATTAAATACAAGGCATGGAACTTGTGTCAAGCCTATCTTATTTAATCATATGCTTTCTCATTCACTATGCTTAGTTCTAATTAATGTAAATTAGAAACTCCTTTCTAATTTCATTCACTCTGGCCAGAGATTCCTGAACTAGCATAAGTGGATCAACATTGAACATTCTCTTCCTTCACTAGAAGGGATAGATCCTTTATTGATCATACACTATCTTAGTGTACAAATTCCTATACCCAGTAGAGCCCTTATAATTGTCCCTAGAGACTAAGAACTAAATCAAAGCATAGTTCAGTGTACACAAGATGACTATGATGATCTCAAGTCTAAGGATACTTGTACAACTATCACTATGTGAACAACTGCTGACACGTGAGTTAACTCCATCAGTTGTTCAGCTGTGTGAGTCATGTTCAGTGAACTTATTCTATAATAAGCACCTACATACTAGCTATAGTGTCACCACACAAATGTCTATGAGAACAGACAACCTTCATAATGAAGCAAGCATAGTATGTACCGATCTTTGCAGATTATTAATTATCAGTTAATAATCCTACGACCAGGAACTATTTAAGTTTAGAGTTATCATCTTTTAGGTCTCATTATTATGATCTCATCACAATCCATAAAAAGCTTTACTCTAAGCTGTGGTATATCTTATTTAAACACTTAAAATAGATAGAGCCCGCAATAAAAACAAAACAAGTCTTTTATTAATATCAATGAAATCAAAAATAGATTATTAAAAAATTTATTCCTAAATCCTCAAACATGATTGGACTTAGGACACATCTCTTTCAATCTTCCACTTGTACTAAAGCCAATCACTCTGGTATCTAATACCCATCTTGTCTTTATGACGATCAAAGTGACTTTGAGAAAGTGGCTTTGTTAAAGGGTCTGCTATGTTGTTATGTGTGTCAACTCTCTCGACGTTGACATCTCCTCTTTTAACAATCTCCTTAATCAGATAAAAGCGCCGCATGACATGTTTGGAATTTTTATGAGACCTAGGTTCCTTGGCTTGTGCTATTGCTGCGTTGTTATCATAATACAACACAATAGGCTCTTCAATGCTAGGAACAACTCCCAACTCAGAAACAAATTTCCTCATCCAAACGGCTTCTTTTGCAGCCTCACTTGCAGCTATATATTCTGCTTCCGCTGTGGAGTCAACCGTTGTAGACTGTTTGGAACTCTTCCAACTAATCGCACCACCATTCAGAGTAAACACGTACCCTGACATGGATTTGCTATCATCACTTTCTGATTGAAAACTAGAGTCAGTATAACCCTCTATTTTCAACTCAGATTCACCACCAAAAATAAGAAAAATGTCCTTAGTCCTTCGCAAGTACTTAAGGATGTTCTTCACTGCTTTCCAGTGGTCTTCACCTGGATTGGACTGATATCTGCTCGTCACACTAATTGAATAAGCAACATCAGGCCTAGTACATAACATCACGTACATGATAGATCCTATTGCTGAAGCATAAGGAATCTTACTCATACGCTCTCTTTCCTTAAGTGTCTTAAGAGACATCTTTTCGGAAAGGGACACTCCATGGCTCATCGGTATGAGACCTCATTTGGAGTTTTCCATGCTAAACCTTTTAAGCACTTTCTGGATGTATGTACCCTGCGTAAGACCTATCATTATTCTAGATCTATCTCTATAGATCTTCATACCGAGAATGTAGGATGCTTCTCCCAAGTCCTTCATGGTGAAGTTCTTCGATGGCCATACTTTGACTGATTGCAGCATCGGTATATCATTTCCTATAAGAAGTATGTCATCCACATACAATACAAGAAATATTACCGCGCTCCGACTAACCTTCTTGTAGACACATAGTTCATCTATGTTTTTGATAAAACCAAACTCTTTGATTGTCTCATCAAAACGGATGTTTCAGAGAAGCTTGCCTTAAACCATATATGGTTAGCAGCAGCTTACACACTAGGTGTTTATTTCCCTTGGAAAGAAAACCCTCTGGCTGTGTCATATACACTTCCTCTTCAAGTTCCCCATTGAGGAAGGCCGTTTTCACGTCCATTTTCCAGACCTCATAGTCGTAGTAAGCAACAATCGCAAGCAAAATCCGAATTGATTTTAACAGGGCTACAGGCGAAAAAGTTTCATTAAAGTCAATCCCTTGCCTTTGTTTGAATCCTTTTGCCACGAGCCTGGCCTTATAGGTCTCCACCTGGCCATCTGCTCCAATCTTTCTTTTGTATACCCACTTGCACCCAATAGGCTTAACACCTTCAGGCGCCTCAACCAGAGTCCATACTTGGTTGGTATACATAGATTCTATTTCGGATTTCATGGCACTATGCCATTTCTCTGAGTCAACACTACTCATAGCCTCATTATAGGTCACAGGGTCGTCATCATCAATGATTGACAACTCATTGTCATTCTCAATGACAAGGCCATAATACCTCTCAGGTTGGCGAGACACTCTCCCTGACCTACGAATGGGCTGTTCCACAGAAGGTTGTTCAGTCTGAACAGGTATTTCCACTTGATCCGTAGTAGTTTGTGCTTCTTGAACTTCATCAAGTTCAATTTTGCTCCCACTGTTTCCTTCAAGGATAAACTGCTTTTCCAAGAAGGTAGCATGTCTGGAGACAAACACCCGATGATCGGTGTAAAAGTAATACCCTACAGCCTCTTTAGGATATCCCACAAAATTACATTTTACGGATCGAGATTCCAGCTTATCTGGGTCAACTTTCTTGACATAAGCTGGACATCCCCAAATCTTAACGTGTTTAAGACTCAGTTTCCTTTCTTTCCATATCTCATATGGAGTTTGAGAAACAGATTTGGAAGGCACCTTATTCAGTAAATATGCTGAGGTTTCCAATGCATAACCCCATAGGAACACTGGAAGATTCGCATAGCTCATCATGGACCGAACCATGTCTAACAAAGTTCAATTTCTCCTTTCAGATACCCCATTCAACTGTGGAGTATATGGAGGAGTCCACTGGGAGACTATACCATTTTCTTTGAGATAATCTAGAAACTCTCCATTCAAGTATTCACCACCTTGATCTGATCAAAGAGTTATAATACTATGTTTGGTTTGTTTCTCCACTTCATGCTTATATTCTTTGAACTTTTCAAAGGCTTCAGACTTGTGTTTCATCAAATACACATATCCGAATCTAGATCGATCATCTATGAAAGTAATGAAGTATGAAAATCCACCCATGGCTTGCGTAGACATTGGTCCACATACATCTGTGTGTACCAATCCTAGCAAATCTGCAGCCCTCTCTCCATGTCCACTAAATGGAGATTTGGTCATTTTACCCAATAGACAAGACTCGCATGTAGGATATGATTCAAAATCAAAGGGGTCAAGTAACCCTTCCTTATGCAATGTCCGCAGTCTATTTTCACTAATATGACCAAGTCTGCAGTGCCACAAGAAAGTGAGATTTTCATCATCCCTTTTTCTTTTATTAGTTTGTTCAATCTGAAGCAAATTATGCTCTATGTCACATACATACAGACCATTATTTAAAGTACCACGTCCATAAAGAACATTATCTCTAAGAATAGAACATTCATTATTCTTAATAATAAATGAAAAACCATCCAAATCCAACTTAGGAATAGAAACAATATTCCTCACAATAGAGGGAACGTAATAACAATTATTCAAAATAATAGTCTTGCCCATAGGCATATGTAAACTAAATGATCCTACAAATATGGCAGCAACCCTTGCTCCATTGCCCATACGTAGAATCACCTCATCTTCTTCAAGAGTCCTACTTCCCTTTAGTCCCTGCAACGAATTGCAAATATGAGAACCACAGGCGGTATCTAATACCCAAGTAGAAATTTGACTTAGTGACATATTAACTTCGATCATGAACATACCTGAATCAGAAGCGGTAGTCTCACTACCCTTCTTCTTCTTCAATTCTGCAAGGTAAACCTTGCAGGCCTCTTCCAGTGCCCCACCTTGTTACAGTGAAAGCAAACAACTTTGCTCTTGGGGTCTTCAGCTTTTGGTGGAACCGACTTTTTCTCACCTACTTTCTTCTTCTTGGAAGGGTTCTTCTTCCTTTTCTTAGGATTAGAACCTTCACCAATTAGAAGAACAGAACTCTTCTTAGGGGGAAAATTCGATTCCGCAGTCTTCAACATGTTGTGGAGTTCAGGCAGGCTGACATCCAGCTTATTCATGTGAAAGTTCACAACAAACCGCGAGAACGAACTCGAAAGTGATTACAAGACCAAGTCTTGGCTCAGCTCCCCATCTATGGCAAAACCAAGTTGTCCAAGACGTTCAATCAAATTGATCATCTTAAGTACATGGCCATTCACAGATGATCCCTCAGACATCCTACAACCGAACAGCTCCTTCGATATCTCATATCGAGCTGTCCTCCCTGCCACATCATACAACTCTTGTAGATGCATAAGGATAATGTGAGCATCCATATGCTCATGTTGCTTCTGTAGCTCAATGTTCATGGAAGCTAGCATGATGCATTGAGCAACATTTGCATCATCTATCCACTTACAATACACAACATGTTCATCATTATGTGCATCGTTAGCAGGTTCAGTAGGCTTAGGTGAGTCAAGCACATATTCCAGCTTCTCAACCCTGAGAACAATTCTCAAGTTTCGAAGCCAGTCAGCACAATTAGGACCAGTCAACTTGTGAGCATCTAGTATGCTCCGGAGTGATAGTGCAGAAGACATAACGTATATAGTAAATCTGTAAATGATGAACACATAACAACACTTAGCAAATATTCAATTTCATTTCAAAACACTATATGAATCGGGTCTTTATTCATAAGTGGCTCCCACTAGTTTATCTAATTTATACAACCCCTAAGTGAAAATTAAGCATTCATAATGCTAGTGGGAATAGAGATCCTACATTCCATCACACAACCTCGGCTGTAGCCATAAACGTCATGTGATGTTCAATAGGCAGACAACTCTTGTCAATTACATCTTATGTTATTCCCTAATAAAACTTTAGCCTCTTGAATAATTGAGTCACGGCTGTAGCACGACATACTCAATATTCTAAGTCAAGTCTAACCCAGCATTTCATACAATTGAATTAGTCTCCAACGGCCCACGGCTGCAGCACGTAACGACCTTTAGATTCTAATTCAATGCACATCTCTATGTAATAGACAAGTATTTCTTATTTCGAAATCAAAGCCCTCGGCTGTAGCACGAAACTACAATGATTCAAAAATAAGAACTACTTTCTACCATGTTGGAAGGCTTTGACCGACACAAGCCTGTTGTGTCACTGACCAATTACTACTTGATATTATTTAATTTTAGAGGGATTATATTACGTTACAATCATAATCATATTATAAAGAGATTCTTCCTTTTAAATTAAATATTTCAAATCAATAATCGATAATCAGATGATTCCCAGATCGGGGGGAGCATTGTCAAGAGGCGTCACTTAATACCCCTTTCTTACAGATAGAAATCTGTTGTTGACAGAATCATCCTTTCTCTCAATATTGAAAATTCATATTCAATTACGTGTTTCATAAACACAAGAATCTCATGATTGTATTCATAATATTTATATTAAGGTCATGAAATAATTTCACTATACTAGATTGTCTAACATATGCCTTATGCTAATTAAGTTCACCTAAATCTATCATCGCATGATAAGTTAAGCATATATCACATATATAAGCATGAATAAACGTAAAGGTAGGCATGTTAAATCATGTAGCATATTAGTTTAAGCATTATACATCTATATGCATCACATGAGGCATTTAAAAGTAATTAAAACAGTTAAAAACAACTTTAAAATACTTTCGGGAATATAAACAGTTCAAAACTTTTATATATAAAAAAAATTTGACCACTCCTTTAGATCTGTCTCGAAAAAACGAATCAAAGGATATATTTCACGCCCAAAACGGAGTTACGAAACTCCCAGAAACCAAATTAAAAAAAATAGATGGGCTGTAACGCATTTCAGGAACGCGTTACAAGCCTTGTAACAACCCTTTTAAGCCATTAAAAGGTGTAACGCATTCCGTGAATGCGCCATAGGGTGTAACGCATTCCCGGAATGCGCGACACCCCTATCCCGCATGCCCTGCAGCAGCCGACTCCTGTATTCCTTTTTTTTTTATTGATAACAGCCGCCGCCGCCTGACACCATTGGAGGCCGTGCCTCCATCAACATCAACAGCCCTTCTTTATGATTACAGCAGCAAGATACTAAACATATATATATACTAACAGATTATATATATATATATTTAATTACGAATTTAATTAAAACAACTTAAAAAAATCATAATAATTAATCCACACATCAGAAAATTATGAAAAAAATACCCAGACGATCTACAACACTTGTAGAATCCAGATCTACAGTCAAAAAAATTTTGAGAAACAATTTCTAATCAATCATAATTAATCCATGATATAACTTTCAAAAATCATAATAAATTCATACTAGATCATAAAATTCTGAATTTTTTTATCTCAGATCTATATGCATACAACCTAAGCTCTGATACCATTATAGGATTTTATACATCACGGAAGCATGGTAAAACAATTTTCTTGATATAAAATCCAAATAAAGGCATACAAATCGTGATTAAATCATAAGGGATCGTTTCTAACCTTTAAAAGCGATCCAATAACGGTGAGCGGAGATCCCTAACAGCTGCTCCTCAAGTGTGAAGCACTCCACTGGTATCCACCAAGAGATCAATGTGATGGAGGAGGAAGGGGTGGGAGAATTAGGGTTTTCTTAACTTTTTAGGTTAAAGCAAAAATAGGGTTTATAATAGTATATTTATAGGCAAAATTTTCAGCTGAAAATTTTCCCATAAAATATTATTATTATTAACCCTTTATTCTTATTAACCAATTAACTAATAATTAAAACACCTTTTAATTATTAATCATTTTTCTAAACACTTTAGAAATAATTCTCTCACTTGATTTAATTTCCAAAAATTAAATTCTTAATTAATAATATTAAGAACTTTTTCTTAATTAATTTATAATCAATTAAATCTCATTTAATCAATTATTAAATTTTCCAATTAATTATTTATTACATAAATGAATAATTATCATCCATTATTAATTAATTCCTCCACCATTAAATCATTTTTTTATGGTGTGACCCTATAGGTTCAATATTAAGCCGGTAGTAGAAATAAATAATAATAAAACTATTTTATCATTATTTATATAAATTCTCTAATTCATTAAATATGATTAATTAATTAATCATATTTATTCTACATCGTGAGGGATACTTCTCAGCATATCGCGACTATCCGGATAATACGAATTCACTGCTTAAAATACCAAGAACCCATTCAATGAATAGTTACCGTACAATCAATTCCTTCTACCCTGCAATGTCACGATTAAATACAAGGCATGGAACTTGTGTCAAGCCTATCTTATTTAATCATATGATTTCCCATTCACAATGCTTAGTTCTAATTAATGTAAATTAGAAACTCCTTTCTAATTTCATTCACTCTGGCCAGAGATTCCTGAACTAGCTTAAGTGGATCAGCATTGAACATTTTCTTCCTTCACTGGAAGGGGTAGATCCTTTATTGATCATACATTATCTTCATGTACAAATTCCTATACCCAGTAGAGCCCTTATAATTATCCCTGAAGACTAAGAACTGAACCAAAGCATAGTTCAGTGTACACAAGATGACTATGATGATCTCAAGTCTAAGGATACTTGTACAACTATCACTATGTGAACAACTGCTGACACGTGAGTGAACTCCATCAGTTGTTCAGCTGTGTGAGTCATATTCAGTGAACTTATTCTATAATAAGCACCTACAGACTAGCTATAGTGTCACCACACAAATGTCTATGAGAACAGACAGCCTTCATAATGAAGCAATCATAGTATGCACCGATCTTTGTGGATTATTAATTACCAGTTAGTAATCCTACAACCAGGAACTATTTAAGTTTAGAGTTATCATCTTTTAGGTCTCATTATTATGATCTCATCACAATCCATAAAAATCTTTACTCTAAACTGTGGTATATCTTATTTAAGCACTTAAAATAGATAGAGCCCGCAATAAAAACAAAACAAGTCTTTTATTAATATCAATGAAATCAAAAACAGATTATTGAAAAAGTTATTCCTAAATCCTCATACATGATTGGACTTAGGACACATCTCTTTCAGGATGTGTATTGATTATCGTAGATTAAACATTGCCATTAAAAAAGATCACTGCCTTCTTCCATTCATTGATCAGATGTTTGAGAGACTTGCTAAACATAAATTATTTTGTTATTTGGATGGGTACCCAGGGTTCTTCCGGATCCCTATACACCCTGATGACCAGGAAAAGACTACATTCACATGTCAATATGACACCTTTGCATATCGAAGAATGCCGTTTGGATTGTGCAATGCCCTTGCTACTTTTCAGCGTTGCATGACAGCCATTTTTTCTAATTTCATTGAGTCTATTATGGAAGTATTTATGGACGATTTCAGTGTTTATGGTTCAGATTTTGATGTATGTCTGTATAATCTGTCTAAAGTGCTTAAACGTCGTGAAGAGGTTAATTTGGTTTTGAATTGGGAAAAGTGCCACTTCATGGTCAATGAAGGAGTGGTATTTGGTCATATTATTTCTAAACGTGGTATCTAAGTTTTGGTTTTGAATTGGGAAAGTACCACTTCATGGTCAATGAAGGAGTGGTACTCGGTCATATTATTTCTGAAAGTGGTATCTAAGTTGATAAAGCGAAAATTGAGGTGATTGAGAAACTTTCTCCTCCTGTTAATGTCAAGGGTGTTAGGAGTTTCTTAGGTCATGTAGGGTTTTATCGTCATTTAATCAAAAAATTTAAAAAAATTGCAACCCTTACTCAATTATTGCTCAAGGATGCCACTTTTGTCTTTACTGATGCTTGTTTGGAGTCCTTTTACAGGATTAAGGAAGCTTTGATAAGTGCACCAATCATACAACCTCCATATGGGAATCTTTCATTCAAAATCATGTGTAATGCAAGTGATTATGCTGTGGGAGTAGTTTTCGGTCAATGGAAAGACAAGATATTGCACGTAATCTACTATGAAAGTAAAACCTTCGATGAAGCTCAGGTGAACTATGCTACTACAGAGAAAGAGATTCTAGATGTTGTCCATGCTCTTGACAAGTTTCGAACATATCTCATTAGTTCCAAAGTCATTGTTCATACAGATCATTCCGCTCTTAAATATCTTTTGGCCAAAAAGGAAGCAAAACCGAGGCTTATTCGATGGATTCTGTTACTCCAAGAATTTGACTTGGAAATTAAAGACAAGAAAGGTGCTGAGAACGTGGTTGCAGATCATCTCTCGTGGTTGCGTTTCAAATCGGATATTATATTAGACACTCCTATTGACGATTCTTTTCTAGATGGTCACTTATTTGCGGTTGCTACTCAAACTCCTTGGTATGCAGACTTTGCAAATTACTGTGTTAGTGGATCTCACCCTCCATAATTGACCTATCAACAACGAAAATTGTTCATTCATGATGCTAAACAATATTTTTGGGATAACCCTTTCTTATATCGAAAGTGCGTTGATGGTATCTTTCATAAATGTGTTACCGAGTTTGAAGTAAATGACATTCTTCGACATTGTCATTCTCTAGCATGTGGAGGACACCATGGTCCATCTAAGACCGCTGCTAAGGTACTCCAATCTGGTTTCTTTTGGCCTTCTTTATTTAAGGATGCTCGTGCTTTCTGTCTGGCTTGTGATGCATGCCAAAGAACGGGTAATATTTATAAATGCCATGAGATGCCATAAACCAGGATTCTAGAAGTTGAAATTTTTGAAATATGGGATATTGATTTCATGGGACCTTTCCCAACTTTTTGTGGGATGAAGTACATCTTGGTTACTGTTGACTATGTATTTAAGTGGCTTGAAGCTATTGGATCCGTAACCAATTGTGATGAACCTCTTTAAAAATATTATGTTCCCACGCTTTGGAGTTTCAAGAACAGTGATTAGTGATGGTGGTTCTCACTTTCGTCATCAAAAATTTGAAATATTGTTGAAAAAATATGGTGTTACTCATAAAGTTGACCTAGCTTATCATCCTCAGACAAGTTAGACAAGTGGCCAAGTTGAGGTTTCAAATCGTCAAAATAAAATCATCCTAGAGACAATGGTTGCAAAGTCTCGAAAAGATTGGTACTTAAAGTTAGATGATGCTTTTTGGGCTTACCGGACAACTTATAAGACCCCTATCGGTACTACTCCGTATCGACTTGTTTATGGCAATGCATGCCATTTTCCAGTTGAGCTTGAACATCGTGCTTTTTGGGCTATCAAAGAGCTCAACATGGATTTGAAAGCTGCGGGTGAAGAAAGACTTTTTCATATTAATGAGTTAGATGAGTTTCGTTTTGATGCTTATGACAATTCTCGGCTGTACAAGGAAAGAACGAAAAGAATGCATGACAAGGTGATCCAGCGACGAGACTTTTAAGTTGGTGACAAGGTGCTGTTATTTAATTCGAGGCTTCGACTATAACCTGGAAAACTCAAATCAAGATGGTCCGGGCCATTCACTGTTACTGAAATTAAATTTCATGGTGCTATTGAAATAATGAGAACCGATGGAGAAAAATTTAAGGTAAACGGTCAATGCCTGAAATTATATGTGGATGGGGCATTTGTTAGAAAGTTGGAGACGGTTCGTCTCAACAACCTCTATACTGAGCTTTAAATCGTGGTTAAAAGGCAAGCTAATGACCCTAAAGAAGCGATTTTTGGGAGGTAACCCAACGTGTTGGTAATGTATTTTTTTCTGTTATTATATTATTATTTAATATTATTATTATTATTATTATTATTATTATTATTATTATTGTTATTATTATTATTATTGTTGCTGTTTATTATTATCATTATTAGTACTACTATTTCTGTATTTTATTTAATTATTTTTGTACATTTTTTAGGGGTTAGTTTATTTTTGTATTTATTTTTACTCCCTCAAGGTGTCCTAATAATTTTTATGTGAGGTGTTCAGGAGTGTAACAAAAAATAAAAATAAAAATACAATAAAATAAAAATCTCGCGGGATGATTTGACTAACTCCGGTGTACAACTGATTGTTAAAACTGATGTGTTAAAAAACAATACCCACGGTGCGTACATGCACCCGCAGTTGTCTCCCTTTCTGGAAAACAAACATGTACACGTACATGTTAACCCCCCCCCCCCCCGCGCGCACGTTCCCCTCCCCCGCGCTTTTGCCTCCTGGAACAATATGTAGTGTTTGAAAGGCATATGTCATAGCCTATTTGTTTATTCGAGGATTTTACTCAACTCAAATAAGAATGTAACAAGTAAATAGTGGATCTACCGTCAAAGAGATCTCTCAAAGTAACATCTGTTAAAGGATTCAGAAACAATGTTCATCAACAACTTGAGGAATTAATTCACTGGAAGAAGTTCAAGAAATTGTTCAAGCCTCAGTGATATAAATCAAGATTGTGGATTTAATCAAGTGACAGAGATCTTGTCAGGGTATCAAATAATTACAGGGATTTAATCTGAAGAAAATCAAGTTATCAAAGTCAAGACATGAAGAAACATCACAAAAGTTAGTCACTCATGAACCAGACAGTATATCGAGTGTCAACATTGAAGTGGTGGAATTGATTCATAATTGACAGTGATTTTCAGAAGAATGGTTGCTGTTGAAGAGTAGTATTAATTCTCTATTAATTAATTAAGTCATATAGTTTAATTAAGAAAATAAATTATATCTGCAAAGACTAATTTATTGATTAATTGAAATAATTGATTAATTAATTCTGAATTAATATTAAGAATTTTCAGAATTGATTTTGAATTTATATTCAATATTAATTCAGCATGACAATCAATTGAACTGGTATGACAATCTGGATTGTCATACCGAAAGTCATACTAGTTCAACAGATTGTCATACGGAAAGTTCTACCAGCTATGGGATTGTCTTGCTAGTTCAGGAGATAGTCATACCGATTGTCATGCTAGTTCAGGAGATAGTCATACCAATTGTCATGCTAGTTCAGGAGATTGTCTCACCGAAAGTCATGCCAACTATCAGATTGTCTTGCCAGTTCAATAAAGTTATGTTGATCAAATCATTTAAAAGACAAGAAGAGCAGCAGATAATAGGTATCACAGAATACATTCAACAAACTCAAGAACGAAAGCAGCCGCCCAAAATATTTCATCTCTCTGCTGAATTCAAGATTATCAATTTCTAGTTTTAAAGTTAAATCCAAACCACTAGAAATCATTCTCTTGTTCTTGTGTAACTATCTAGCAGATCAAAATCCCTAGAACTTAATCTTAAATTGTTTTTAGCATTTGATCCTTTTTATTGCAAAAATAGAAAAAGTTCATGTCGAATTTATTCTAGATTTGTGATAATTAATTTGAGATTAATTCCTTGTAATCGATACCGTTGTTGTAACACCTTTCAAGTTTAATAATAGTTTTATTTAACTTGAATTTTGTTTCAATTTTTTATTCCGCACTAAATTCGATTAAACGGTATAGTTTGTATTCAACCCCCCCTTCTACAAACATATTGGGACCTAATAATTGGTATCAGAGCCCTCTGATTAACGAACAAATCAAGATCCTAGACTTTTGTGCTTTTTCAACTCCTTGAATTTTTATTTATTCAAAAATTCATAATGACTTCACAAAAAGTTGGAAACGTGAAAATTCTACTATTTGATAAAGAAAATTATATTATGTAGAAGAAGAAGATGCTCTAGTTTTTACAAGTTACAAATCCCAAATATCTGAACTTGTTAAAGAAGGGTCCAAAAATTCCAATGGTTATTGAACCAGAGGTGATAGAAGATGATGTTGTAATTACCAAAGCTAGAACCTATACAAAAGAGCCTGAGGATTTTACTCCTGCTGAAAAGGAAGAAGCCTCCTTGGATGCCAGCCTTCAATTAATTTTAGTTGATTCCCTTGATTTCTTGATGAACAGACATGTGATGAACTGTAAAAATTCCAATCACATATGGGAAACTATTGAGGTGATTAATGAAGGTACAGAGGAAGTTAGGGAGAACAAGTTAGAGATCCTAACCTCTGAGTATGAACATTTTAAATCCAATCCAGGAGAAGGAATTAGTGAAGTGTTCGAGAGGTACAATACATTGATCAGCAACCTGAACATAAATGGAAAATATTATTCAATCAGGGAGATCAATAAAAAGTTCCTTTTAACACTGCCAACTCATCTTGAACATAGAATCACTGCCATAAGAGAAGCTAGAGATCTGAGTGAGATTGCTTTGGATAGACTCTATGGTGTGTTAAAAACCCATGAGTTGGAGCAGATTCAGCAGAAGGAAGTCTACGGGAAAGATAGAGTGGTCAGCACATCTACTGCTCTAGTAGCTAAAGGTCAACAACAATAACAACAATCTCAACAGTCAGAGAGAATGGTACAGTATTCCAAGGCTGAGGAAAATGTGTTAGTAGCAGAATATGATCCTCCTACTATAAATCAATCCAGTGATGATTTTTACTCCTTGGAAGAGCTGGAGCAATTGGAAGATGAGTCAATGGCCCAGATTGTCAAGAGATTCTCCAATGTCAGATTTAAGAGAAATCCCAAGTTCAAGTACAAGTCCAACTACAACAGATTCTAGAAAGATGGATCTTCATCCTCTAACACCAGCAGTGGCGGATACAAAAAAGGGATGGTTGATCGGAGCACCATTCGATGCTTTAACTGTAATGAGTTGGGACACTTTGCCACAGAATGCAGGAAGCCAAAGCAAGTAAGGAAGAATCTTATGATTCAAATCAGAAGATTAACTCTGAAAGGGCTTATCTGGCAAAGGGAAGAAGCTGAGATGATACTGATAGTGAAGATGAAGAAGATGGGAATCTTGCTCTTTTGGCTATTGATGGAAATACTTCATCGTCAAGAAAAGAGGTAAAATTTACTGATGCTGAATTAGTTTATCATCTAGGAGGTTCTTTAGATTGTGCTCATCGTGATAATGAACTGTTAATTCAACAGATCAAAGACCTTGAGAAAGAGGTCAATGAATTAAGACTTATGCACATTAATCAAGACAAATTAAAAGAACAAGTATCTTTTCTAGAGAATAGAGTTAACTGTTATAGAAAACTCGAAACTATTCTCAAAGACAAGATCACCGGTCTTGAGACTAAGGTTAAAGCTTACTTTAATTCTTGTTCGAAGGCTAAAGAGTTCTACAGTAAGCAAGCTGTTAATCAAACATCTGGAATAGGTTTTGATTACAATGCTTTTATTGGAGAATTAGGCATAAACTCCCCTCCTCATGTCTGTGCTAAAGGTAGGGAAGTACCACACGTGCTTAAGGGTGTTGATAAACCCCTCTATAAAGGATCAATTGCTGAACCATTTGATAAGACCTCCTTTATTATTCAAAAAGAAATACATGCTGAAGATCTTGCTAATGAGAAGGTTGTTTCCAAGTCAAGTGTGTCGAAAGTTCCAGTCAAAGTTGTGAAAGCAACTGAGACTAACTCAGACACACATGAGTTGGATAACAAAAATGCCATGTCTACCATGCATATTTTGCCTGTTGTTAATCCCTCTCATAAAGTATGTGGTGTTCCTAATTGTATGTCTTGTGCTTTAATTTGATGTATGCTTATTTTAATGGTAAGCATGTTTCTAGTGATAAGACTACTCCTCGTCAGCATGTGAATAATAGGAAGCATGATAGGTCTAAGACTGCCAGTCCTTCTAAGGCTAGAAAGGAGACATTTGTGCCTAAGCCTAAACAGAAATTTGTTAAGACTGTTTATAAGGTCAAATGTCCAGTCATTGAGAAAGTTGAGAATATTAAAGTTAAGAATGTTATTTTGCCTGACAAAGGTCAATTCTACAAGTATGCCGAGCCCAACCAAGTTTGGGTTCCGAAGAAGGTTTAATCCATTTGTATTACAGGGCATTAAATAGGTGGAACCGGCAGTGTAGATTCTTGACAGTGGATCATCAAGACATATGACCGGAGATAGAGCCCTGCTATCAAATATGGTTGAGAAAGCTGGCCCAGTGGTTACCTTTGGAAATAACATCAAAGGTTTAACTGAGGGATATGGCTATTTGCAAGCTGGTAATGTTATCATTGAACTCAAACTTCTTTCAACATTAGTGATTTCTTATTTCAGTTAAAATCTTTTGAAATCACTATTGTACATCATTTCTCTCAAAAGATTAAATGTATAATTTTCATTCATTATAGATCTTAAGTACATTTTATCTGTATTGCCATATATTCTGTGATACAGGTTCAGCCTCCAATGGATCTCTTTCATTGATAGTCATAAGGTTGAAAACCCACAACTTTTATCCCAGACTGTAAAGACAAACACAGAAACAGAACCCACCAACACTCTCTTACCACTAAAATGAAGTATGAATGAGCGTGAGGGAGATAGTGCCTTAGTGCACCACATAAGGAAGGTTCTGAAGTCAACCCAGCAGCCCTGTCTCCTACAAAGATGAGTAGTATTTAAACCAAGACAACTGCTAGCTCCCATACATCTTCTCAAAAATATGTAATGGCTGAAAAGGCACAAAAACAGTTACTAGATTCATCCTCTCAACAGGGTGCGTCTATTGAAATTTGCCTGTCGGCCAGGGTATTCGATGTAGTGTCACCACCTCAAATATAAACAATTCTTGATGCACAAGGAAAGGTTACATACACAAAAGGAGGAGTTGACGAAAACAAGAGTTTCGACCATTTTAAGGTCAGATTCGATTGTTCAAGGTTTTTTAATGGATCAATTGCCTTTACAGGTGTTAGGAGAGGATACTGATCCAAAAGCCATATGTCAGTGGTCACTGTCTACCTCCCCAGGCTTAAATCCCCTGGATGCATCTGCGGATAGTGGATCTGACATAGGCGCAGATTGGCAAATTGTTGACAATGATTCAGATATTAGCTGATGAGTCACAAGGAAATGTCTTCACAGACATTAGAAGGGAACTTTGATCTTTATGCTAAATTCTTTGGATCATTGTTTACCTTCCCAGAATTTAAATCTGGAACCCTAAAAGGAAAACTAGCAACTTGTAGATTATGACTCAGATTCATCTGACGAGTTTAACAAGGATGGGGATTTGCGAACTCCCATTGCACCACCCGTGACCTCCTTAAGGATGGCTAAGGTGATTTTCCTTGCAGGTACAGCTGAATTTTGGAGTGGAGAGAAGAGTGATACACTTGTAAGAATGAGTGTAAACACGAGTGGAGAGAAGAGTGATACACTTGTGAGAATGAGTGTAAACATGAGTGGAGAGAAGAGTGAAACACATGTGAGGTACACTAAACAGAATCACACACTCACAGTGAGGAAGAAAGATGAAACTACTTGTTATTTCTTTTCCAACCAAGTGAAATATGAGAACTCCTTCAGACAACGATATACATTCCTTCTCTAAGGGGGAGATAAAAGCTTAAGTAATAGTTTAGAGGATTCCTCAACTAAGGGGAGAAATAGCAGGGATGAAGAAAAAGGTAAAGCACATGTACACTACACTACACCATTGTTGTTTGTAACTACAGATCCTATTATACGGGAGAGGTGGTAAGCACAAGGTGATTTTCTAGTAAGGGAAGAAGCTATTTTCCAAAAGGGGAGTACCATTGGTTTTTATCTGCGGATCCTATTATACGGGAGATGTGGTAAACGAAGGTGATCTCCTTTAATCAGTTGATTCTCATAAGGGGAGAAGCAAGAGAGATATGCGCTTCTCAACAGGAAATGTGGTTGTACAAATGAAGATGAAACTACTTGAAGATATGTTCAGTCTAGAGGAACATCTATTTGGAATCTGGAAAAGGTTAAATATAATCCAGAACTTTTCTGCTATTTACTTTGCATTTCTGTTTACATCTTTTTCTTATTTGTTAGTTGAGATATCCTCTAGGTATTTGTTGTTATTTTCTAACAAACAAATAGGGGGAGATTGAAAGGCATATGTCATAGCCTATTTATTTATTCGAGGATTTAACTCAACTCAAATAAGAATATAACAAGTAAATAATGGATCTTCCGTCAAAGAGATCTCTCAAAGTAACATCTGTTAAAGGATTCAGAAATAATGTTCATCTACAGACTTGAGGAATTAATTCACTGGAAGAAGTTCAAGAAATTGTTCAAGACTCAGTGATATAAATCAAGATTGTGGATTTAATCAAGTGACAGAGATCTTGTCAGGGTATCAAATAATTACAGGGATTTAATCTGAAGAAAATTAAGTTATCAAAGTCAAGACATGAAGAAACTTCATGAAAGTTAGTCACTCATGAACCTGACAGTACATCGAGTGTCAATATTGAAGTGGTGAAATTGATTCATAATTGACAGTAATTTTCAGAAGATTTTCAGAAGAATGGTTGCTGTTGAAGAGTAGTATTAATTCTCTATTAATTAATTAAGTCAAGTAGTTTAATTAAGAAAATAAATTATATCTGCAAAGATTAATTTATTGATTAATTGATTAATTAATTAATTAATTCTGAATTAATATTATGAATTTTCAGAGTTGATTTTGAATTTATATTTAATATTAATTCAGCATGACAATCAATTGAACTGGTATGACAATCTGGATTGTCATACCGAAAGTCATACTAGTTCAACAGATTGTCATACCGAAAGTTCTACCAGCTATGGGATTGTCTTGCTAGTTCAGGAGATAGTCATACCGATTGTCATGCTAGTTCAAGAGATAGTCATACCGATTGTCATGCTAGTTCAGGAGATTGTCTCACCGAAAGTCATGCTAGTTCAGGAGATTGTCTCACCGAAAGTCATGCTAACTATCAGATTGTCTTGCCAGTTCAATAAAGTTCTGTTGATCAAATTATTTTAAGACAAGAAGAGCAGCAGACAATAGATATCACATAATACATTCAACAAACTCTAGAACAGAAGCAGCCGCCCAAAATATTTCATCTCTCTGCTGAATTCAAGATTATCAATTTCTAGTTTTAAAGTTAAATCCAAACCACTAGAAATTATTCTCTTGTTCTTGTGTAACTATCTGGCGGATCAAAATCCCTAGAACTTAATCTCAAATTACTTTTAGCATTTGATCCTTTTTATTGCAAAAATAGAAAAAGTTTATGTCGAATTTATTCTAGATTTGTGATAATTAATTTGAGATTAATTCCTTGTAATCGATACCGTTGTTGTAACACCTTTCAAGTTTAATAATAGTTTTATTTAACTTGAATTTTGTTTCAATTTTTTATTCCGCACTAAATTCGATTAAACGGTATAGTTTGTATTCAACCCCCCCTTCTACAAACATATTGGGACCTAACAGTGTTGTACTACACTTCTAGTACTAGTACATTTGTAACTTATGTAGTTTACTTCTTTTTTTTGTTTTGGTTTTTGTTCTTAATTAATGTACTTATGTAGTTATGTTATAAATATTTGTATATTATAAATATTTTATCAATATTAATATTAATATTTATTACTCTTATTTTTTTTAGTTTCTTAACTTAATTGTTTTTGTACAAACATCTTATACTATTTATATTTTATATATTATTTACAGTTATATTTCCATAAGTAATAGTTTGTAATTTAGATGTAACTATCTATTTTATTAGCTTATAAAGCAAATCAAATTTTTTTAATATAATTTTGTAAAATTTGTTAGTTATTATATGTACATAATTTGAAGTACGAATCATTGAGGCTCCGTAATAGCCAGCCTCTGGGGTCTTTTTTTGCTCGCCTACTTCTATAGAAAACATGACATGTGTGCATGTTCTAATAATACTTTTCCGTCTTCTTTCAAATTCCACGGCTTTTCTTAAGAAGCACCACTGGTCTCCTTATCTCCTACTGTTATCTACAGTTTTTTCCTACTCTGTCTCTACACTATAGGTTCATCTAAATTACTTCCAAAGAAGAAACAAAAGTAGAGTAGCAAATCATCCTTGCCCGATATTCAAAAATATCCAGCTATTAAAACCATTGGAGACACACAACGGTCCCAATATGCCACTTTATCTGAACGTCCGGTCCTTCCCAGCAGGTACATAGAGGTTGGTTATTGTTACATAATTCGAATATAAACTGGCTAAAGTTGGATGGAGTAATCTCTCGGACATGATTGGGTGTTATACCCAAAATTTGGTATTGGATCAATGCGGGTCAAACATGGATTAATTAAAGTCAAACTCGGCGCTGCGTTGTAAAAGAGGGGACGTGCCCAGGTCTGTAGGACGCGTCCACTATGGTGAAAGTGTCTTCCATAGATGGTCCTTTGGTAAAGAAGATTGAAGATGCGCCCAGGAGTACAGGGTGCGTCCTGTCTCTGTGGGACGTTATGAAAGGTGGTTGCTGGGAAAGATACAAACTTCATGAAGGTTAGGACGCGCCTAGTGCCCAGGACGCATCCTATATGTGGGAAGTGCATTCTCAAGGGTAAGTTCAGGACAACGCATGCATGGAAATGAGCAATGTAGGGTTATTTCTACTAACGTATTTGTTGCAGGTACTCTTTGAAGAATTCCCTCCTTGAGACGGTCAAGGAGGGGGATGTCCGTGAAAAGCTAGAAGGTCTCCAGGGGTATGCCTTATGATTGAAGGCCTCCTCCTGTATTCAACGGGTGTCCTTATTGGGGATGCGAGGTTAGCTTTGGTGTGTGTTTTGGGAACTCTGTTCTTGTATTCAACGGGTGCCCTCGTTGGAGAACTTTGGAGTCATCCTGCACTTTGCACCCAAGAGCTTGGGATCACCTGTCCTGTTATCTGGTGGGTTATCCTCATTCGGGGGACAGGGACACGTCCGGCATTTGGGGTGAACTGTGGCTATACCTGCGTCCGTAATGCAAGGGAGATAGCTGTAGTGGAGTGTTATCCTTGCGCAAGGAGATGCACTATCCGTGAAGTCCTAAGATTACGGACGAGCCTTGGGCCTTCGCGGTTAGGCCTCATAGTTGGACATTCCTAAAGCTAATAGAAGATGGATTCTGGATGGGCTTTTACCGGGCATAGGAATAAGAAGTTTAAGCCCATTAGATTTCTTGTTCCCGAAGAACTACGTCAGGATTGATCCCTATATAAAGGGTACGTAGGCACATTAAGAGGGGTGAGAAGTTGAGAGCTGATAAGGGAGCCACCAGTTACCCTGATCAATCTCAGCCTAAAACAACCACAAACCACCACACACCGCTTGATTTTTCGGAGAAGAACCACCGTCATAGATCTTAATTCTGGCGAGAAACCTCAAACTTTGTTGTTACCATATTCCTCCATCAACAAATTGGTGCTAGAAGGAGGGCTGCTGATTAAGATCATAGTCTTAGGAGGAAAAGATGTCTTACAATCATGATGAAAGTTCTTACGATGGAAGTGATAGTAGATCTAAAGGAGAGGGCGAGGGAGGCTACACTCGCCATGAATTCTACATACCCAGAAACATGGCAGATCCTCCGAGAGCTCCAGATGTGGGAGGAACGCCTCCAGTTCTCATCAGCAACGGTGATATCTTGGAGTAGTCATACTGCATGGGGATACTCTGAACAACTTTCACTCAAGGCTGAGTACGGTGGACCGTCGTAAAATAAGGAGGGGTCATCGTTTACCCCGCCGTGGCCACGCCATGGGTAAAACACCCGTGGTTGAGGGAGATGCCCAGGATGCTCGTGTTCAAGCCAGCGGGGGGAACTCGCGAATCACTCCGCGATGCTTGGAATATTCTGATGATGTAGAGCATATTGTGGAGCTTATTTATGAGGAAACTGATGGAAGAGAGAGGCCTCACACCAACAATCAGGTTGTCCCATATCCGTATAGGTCTGGGCGTACGATGGACGAGCATTGTCGTGCAGAAAATATTCAGAACCAAGATGAGGAAAGAAGAGATTTTTCAACCCTAAAGAGAAGGCTTGGCTTAGGTTAGAAGATGATGATTTGAGAATGTTGCTGTTAGAATGGAAAAAAAGGAAACGTTGGAGAAACGAGACCCCGTGATACGACGCGTGTGCCCCCTATAGATCCAAGGGATGATAGGGTGCGGCACCACGAGCATGAGCGTGCCCCTTCGCGAGGAAGGTTTGGAAATTACGGTCGAGGCTACCAAAGGAATGGATGAGGAAGGATGGGATACCAATATGGAAGGGCGCCATATAATGGGAGACGAGATGACGGGCCCTCAAATGATGAAGCGCCTGTCGTCGTTCCTGTGGCTTCTCACAGTGCTACAGGCAATGGGTCCCGAAAGCGTCTTCATGATCGGGACAGCGTTTGAATTCAAGAGAGGTTGTAAAAGAATGATGAAATACCAAGGCATGGTCATGAAGAACCTCATGCACCGGGGAATTTCCAAAATCAAGATGGAAATTTACCACAGCCGCAGCCTCAGGGCGACAAGATCCACCGGTACACTCGGGGGGTAACCAAGGGGAACAACAACAAGTTATGGAGCAACCCCAACAACTCAATGTTTAAACCATTATGGAGTAGGAACGTTTAATGTGAATGATCTTAAGAGGTTGCTCAACCATATCGAAGGAGGTAAGGTAACAGCAACTGCGCAAGCTCCATCCCTATTTTCTGCTATTGTGGGGGAAGCGCAGCTGCTTTCAGGGTACAGGAACACAACTAATGACTTGCGTTTTCATGGAAACTCCGACCCCGTGGAATTCTTTGGGCGTTTCAACATTGAAATACATGTATATCATGTACCTGACTTGGCACGATGCCGTCTTCTTGCGGCCACCTTTAGAGAAGGTGCTCAACAATGGTTCCAAAAACTTGGTCTAAGAGTGATCACATCTTGGGAACATATAAAAACCTTGTTTCTAACTCAGTTCCAGGCTGCAGTGAAGTATACGCCACCTGTTACCACACTGGCCAACATGAAACAGAAGGAAGGGGAAAGCTTGACTTCGTATTTCAAAAGTTTCAATGCAGAGTCTACCTTGGTGAGAGGCACAATTGATAAGACACTGAAAATACTTCTTATAGCTGGTCTGCGCATGGAAACAGATTTTTGGAAACACCTATAAGGAAAGGACCCTGTGTCATTAGCTGATGTACTTGCGCAAAAGGAATCCTTCATAGCGATTGAGCAATCGCTTGCCGAGACAAAGAAGACTGATAATACCCACAGCTCCAAGGGACAAGTTAAGAGGAGAGACCGATCTGTAAGTCCAGATTATCGGTGGAATACCCGAAGCCCTAATAGAGTGAATGACGTGAACGTGCGGAGAGAGTGGAGTCCACCGTCGAATTATGAAAAGTGGGTGAGCAATTACACTCCGCTGGCAGCATCCATTGATCACATCTTTAAGGTAAATACGGACAGAAGAATCTTCAAGAAACCAGACCGTTTGACTTCATGGCAGAGTAGAAACAAGAAAAAATACTGCGAATACCATGAGTCTACCGGTCACGACACCCACGAGTGTCGCCACCTAAAAGATGAAATTAAAGAGTTGATCAAGGCTGGATATCTGGGAGAGTGGATTGACAAGGTCAAACGACGTAAAGGAAGCGACGATAAGGGGAAAGATGAAAGGCATCCCCCACAGGCAGAGGACGTTGAAAAAACAGCGGAGGTTAAGTTCCAAAGAGCTGGTAGTATCAGGGCAATTTTTGGAGGACATCCATTTATTGGTGATAGTAATCGGGCGTTGGAAAGAAATGTAAGAGAGGAATGACACCCACCACTCACCAACATTAATAGCCTGGAAGATAGACCTCCAAAAATATTCAAAGGGGAATCGGCTGACATTACGTTCAGGGAAAGAAAGTCAAGATGGGTACATCATCCCCATAATGATGCGCTGGTATTAACTATGCTTATTGGGGTAATGAACGTGCATCAAGTCTTCTTGGACAATGGGAGCTCTGCGAACATCCTTTATTACAGCACGTACAAGAAATTAGGTTTCCCGAACAGTGACATAAATTTTAAAGATGCATCGTTATGGGTTCGGTTAGGCTTCCTTTCATGCTTGGGGAAGGAGCTCTGTCTGTTACAATGATGGACTTCAAAGTGCTGGATACGCATAACGTGTTGGTGGGCAGACCTTGGTTGCGAGCGTTCAGGGTGATAACCTCGATATATCATTTGATGATAAAGTTCCCAACATCTAACGGAGTGGGCAATTTGAGAGGGTCGTAGTACGAATCACATAACTTCTATCACAAGGCTGTTAAAGAATTTCGCAGAAGAAGGTATGAGGGAAAAGGTCTTCCATTTGAAGATGCGGCGGACATTCAGGAAAAACCAAGTGGAGAGGTTCATGCCCATTATTTTGTGGAAGATCCAGAGGAAGAAGAAACTCATGTCACCAAGACCCTTGATTTGACGTTGGGGAATGTTTCAAGGATCCGTAGTGTGGAGAAAATCGTGGTGAATCATACAGAAGGGATTATGCGGAAGGAGGTTAATGGTGAAAAGTTGGAAGGAAGAATTGAGATTTTACAAAGCCTAGAAAGTAACCTCAAGGTGGATGATCCTCAAAGGCAGGACGCGCCCTTGAAAAGTGAAAATGAAATTGAGTTAATGCTCCTCAAAATGAGGACGCGCCCTCCACACCTGCAATGCATAAAGCCATGCCTTGTCCTGAGGTGGGTGCTCCCACATATAGGGATGCACCCTCGAATATAGGAATGGAAGTCAAGGACCTCCGGGACTTTGATTTTGATTTGGATCCCAGGATCCCTATGCTTGCCGAGAAAACGGGGCCGGACGAAGACACAATATCTGTTTCGGTTGATACAGATGACCCAAACAAGGTTTTGAAGGTGGGATCTCAACTAAGTTATGACATGAGGGAAAGACTTACCCATTTTCTGATTAAAAATCTCGATGTCTTCGCGTGGAGTCATTCAGACATGGTGGTGATCGCCCTAGGGGTAATGTGTCATCGGTTGAACATTTTCCCTAATTGTACGGGCATACGACAAAAGCGTCGCCCGGTGAGTGGGGAAAGGGTGATAGCATTCAAGGAAGAAGTAGATCGACTATTGGAAGTTGGTTTGATTAAAGAATATTCTTACCCCGAATGGCTTGCAAATCCGGTGCTTGTGAAAAAACCAAATGGGAAGTGGAGGACGTGTGTAGATTTCACAGATGTAATAACCCCAATTTTTGGAATTTTTTGAAACCCTTATGAATAGTGATTTTGCTGATTATGCTGAATAAGAAAACTTTTCATACCACACTTTGTAGAGGTTCTTTTATTGTTATTCTGAGATCTTATTAGTACTCTATATGGTATATAAGTGTATGTAAAGATCGTCGGAATCCAAATTCAAACACTTTAATTTTTTCCCGAAAATCCACCAGATACCGAAAGAATTGAGTATAAGGTAACATGATAGAAAGGATTTAAATTCAAGGATTATAAGAGAGGATCATATAAGAAATATAATATATTGAGAAAGGTTTAGGGGAACCCAAGTAATAAGATCCCGGGTATGATCCCTCAAACGATAAATGAGAACGAAAATTAAGCGAACGGTATAACAGATAAGCGGTCATTAACCAAACAATTAAGCAAGGATTAGTATAAGAAGATGCTTCCACCACCAAGTGATGACAAGTGGCAAGAGATGAAGTCACCAAGATGATGTCATGCTTAGTCATACTCCACTCACTTTAAACAACCAAAAAATCATCCAAATATCCCATTCACTTCATTTTCCACCACAAAAACATTCAACAAAGCAAATACTCTCCCAAGAACACATAGCTCACGACTTTTTCATTTTTTCAAGGAGAAAAATTCCAAAAATCAAGTTTCTAGCTTTGTTAATTTGTAAGGTAATTACCCAAGGTCCCTTATGATTAGATAAGCATATCCTAGGAGTTTAAGCTTCTATTTCTTCATGAATCTCTTCCAATAAATCAAGGAAGAAGATGATGAATAGTGATTTCAAGATTACTAACTTTATTTTCTTTGATTTCCTTTAAGATCCAAGCATTCCTAAGCTATCTCAAGGCTTCTTAAAGCTTCCTAGCTACTCTAATCACTCCAAGGAAGGTATAACACCTCCAAACCCTAACTTTACTTTGAGTATTAAGATGGTTTTGATGGTTATAGTAAATGAGAAGCATGATGCTTGTGTGTTTAGAGTTTGGATTGGATTTGTAGTGATTTGGATGTTGAAATCTTGTTTATAGTTAATGAAACTTAAGTATAGCTAGTAGTTCATGTGTGGGGTTGTATAAATTGGAAAATCTTGAGGTTTGGGGACTGATGTAGTAAGGTTTGGATGAGGTTGGTTGTATTATTGGTTGTGAGTTGAATGGTGGTTGTTTCGGGTGGTTTAAAACTTGGTAATCACGTAAACATAGCCGTCGTAATGCCCGATTTACTTTAGACTATTTTTGTTCTTAACATTAGAACCTGTTAGGTTTTGACCATTGCCATGATTACATATTTCATGTTACGAGCTTCGTTTTGATATGTGGTTCGTTTGAATCCGATATACGGTTTAGGAGAAACGGCCGTTTTAAGTAACGGCGCTTCGCGACCGAACCATTACCCCTCGCCTTACTTTGAAACCTTGGTTAAGGACTTTAAATGACTAATTGGGGTATGAAGCAATTATGTTAAGTGGATTAGGCAGTTGGTAAGATATTCGCGAAAGAATTGCCTTAAAACTCTTAATGGTTAATTTATTAAAAATGGTGGAGCCGAGGGTACTCGAGCTACTTAAGTGAATCGTTAAGCGCGAAAGCGAACGTTAGGGGTCTAATTGGTTAAAGTCTAGTTTCTTAAGCGACCGGGGATTAATGTCGACTTATGTTGTTGTTCATAGGTTATCGGACCCACTCTAAGCTTAAGTCTATCCGGGAACACTCAGGCAAGTTTTCTACCCGTTATACTGTTGTTGTGATGTATACATATGTATATGCATTATCTTGTGATAGATGCATGATGGTTAATTAGCAAATCTTATGATATATTGGAGCATGTGATATGGTATATATGCATGTATGTTTCATAATACATATGTTGATATATATATGTTGATTCTAATGCTTATAAGTTGCATAATACCTATGCTAGAGATAAGCAGTAGTTGCGTATACCCTTAGTATAGGGGACCCAAAGGTGAACATTTTCTAAAACCGGGAGTCGATGTTCCCGAGTATATTATATATATTTATATATATATATAGATATAGTTTTCAAAACTATTAATCGAATAAGGTTTATTCGATAACTTTATTTTTATTAATAAATATTACTTTGAATATTCATTCGAGGACTTATGACTCGGTTTATTTTATTTAATGAATATTAATTTGAATATTCATTCGAGGACTTATGACTCGCTTTATTTTGTTTAATGAATATTATTTTGAATATTCATTTGAGGACTTATGACTCCGCTTATTTATTAAATGATATTCTTTATTTTATTAAAGAATAATGTTTCGATAATCAAACTTATTTTCGATTATTCAAATAAAGATCATACTTTCATATAAGTATATCTTTGGTTATTTAATATCCATTTCAAGTATGAGTTTTAAAACTTTTACTTCAATTATTTTTATAAGGATTATCCTTATGGGAATATTATTTAAATAATAATATTCAGATATTTTCTAATATATCGGGACTGATTTATTTCATTAAATCATCATTACTCCAAATATTCTTAAAAATGTTTTCGAGTTTTCAAAATGATTTTAAAAGTTAGAGCGGATCCCAAAAACTCGTTTTGAGATTTAAGATCTTCCTTTCGAAGGAGACTTGAATATTCGCTCAAAAATCTTAGGAATCCGGCTCTGTGGTGTATTTTATATTCGCAACAAGGATGCTGTTTTGAGAAAACAATTTGATTACTTGCCCAATGTTCGGGAAGTAAGTCCATCTAATTGAGTCGGCATAAGCGACAGGCCGGGTTACGGTCTATGAAGGTGTAAGAGGCTGGGTGACAGTCCATCCACGCGTGAGTGGCCGGGTAACGGTCTAGCGCGAGGTCCTAATGCGGCCAGGGTGATGACCGGTGAGGAATTCATCCATCTACAGTAGAAAATGTTACTTATTGGTATCTTTGCCTGATCAGCAAGATATCGGGTTTATGCCAAAATTCTTTTCCTTTCCAAAATTCATTGGATGTTACAAACTCTGTTCATACTTTACATAACAGAGGTTTCCAGGAAATATATAAGAGATTTATGTGTGGATATATATATCGGGACTAAATAAAGTATCTCGTAACTTCATTTCTTTTGAATGATATTTCAAAGATTGAATCTATTCAAACCTTTTCTTGTAGTCCCATCTATGTGATGAACTTTTGAAACTGATGATACCTTGAACGGTGGTAGTTCAAGTAGTATCCGGAAAAGATATAAGTATATTGGAGTATCTTGTAACTTCATCTTTTGAACTTATATCTAGTAAATGATTATCTTATGCATGTGAAAGATTTTCAGAAAAATGTTGAGACAAGGGTAGATATATGAGATCACCTTGCAACGATATTTTTATACAGTTATAAACTGGAACTCTGTGTATATTATACATGTCAGAGGATTTCAAAGATTATGAAAAGTATATATACTTATATACTGAATATTTTGCGACTTGGTCTCGTTAAGATATCAACTTAGTTCATTTCATCTTGACCAAGACTTTCATGAGTACTATGAGAATGCTCATATATTGTTAGTTATTATACATATTATTTCGGTGGGCTTGTTGCTCACCCTTGCTTTCTTCTTACATCACACAACAACAGATAGAAAAGATGAACATGACCAAGCTTCCAATTTGCAAGCGGTTAGGAAATGTTCCGCAGTTTTCTGGAAGCGTTGATGCCGCCGTAGCTGAGGTAGGAGCTACCAATAGGCTAGGTTTTCAACTATTGATGAACCAGACTTATGTATATTTATGAATTGTAATAATGGCAAAGAATATGTAAATTATTCAGAAACCCTTTTTAAGGTGAAATGGTTTATAATTGTGGAATAAAATGACTTGTGTTATTTTTGGTATTCATCTCTGAGACTATAACTTGTGGTGTGTGGTATATTGTGGGGTCACTGTACGCAGTAGTTGGTTGACTGTTAAGATTAAGTATTGATAAGGGAAATGGAACTCGTGACAACCTGGATCCCCGACCCCGAATTTGGGGGTGTTACAATAGATCTCAACAAAGCTTGCCCAAAGGATAGTTTTCCACTCCCACGGATTGATCAGTTGGTCGACGTGACAGAAGGGCATGCCTTGCTAAGCTTTATGGATGCATACTCCGGTTACAATCAAATCCCCATGTACGGCCCCGATCAGGAGCATACATCCTTCATCACTGATAGAGGGTTATATTGTTACATAGGGATGCCATTTGGATTGATCAACACTGGCGCAACCTACCAACGGTTGGTGAACATGATGTTCAAGAATCAGATTGGAAGAACCATGGAAGTGTATGTAGACTACATTTTGGTAAAATCGAAGGAAGCAAATGATCATATCGAGCACCTGATGGAAATGTTTAACATTCTAAGGAGGTTTTGCATGAAGTTCAATCCACAGAAGTGCGTGTTTGCTGTTGAGTCAGGAAATTTTCTCGGGTTCATCGTCAACCATAGAGGAATTGAAGCTAACCATGCAAAGATCAAGGCACTGCTAGACATGAAATCTCTCACTAGTGTGAAACAGTTACAAAGCTTAACTGGAAGGATCGCCGCACTGAACCGATTTATTTCTAAATCGTCCGACAGATGCAAGGAATTCTTTAAGGCGATTAAGGTGGCGGGGAAAGACTTTGTATGGACACCAGAATGTGAGGAAGCTTTTAGGAGAATCAAGGAACAACTGGGGAACCCTCCCTTGTTATCAAAATCCTTGGATGGGGAGTCTCAGATCCTATACCTTGCAGTTTCTGAATATTCAATCAGCGCAGTGCTAGTGAGAGAAGAGGATGCGCAACCGTCGCCGGTATATTATGTAAGCAAGCGGTTGCACGATGCTGAAACTCACTATACAAGTATGGAGAAGCTGGTTTATACCTTAATCCTCGCATCAAGAAAGCTGCACCCGTATTTCCAAGCACATAGAATTGAAGTCCGTATAGCATACCCTCTGCGGCAAGTCCTTCACAAGCCAGAATTATCGGGAAGAATGTTATAATGGGCCGTGGAGTTGGGACAGTTTGACATGGAATATATGCCCTGTCAGCAATCAAAGGGCAAGCCTTATTTGACTTCTTGTTGGAGTTTGATTCTAAAGTTGATGATAAGGTTTGGTAATGTTACATCCCTCTCCTACTGAGGAGGTCTTGGAGGAGTTTCCACACCTCTGGTGGATTTTGTATATGGATGGAGCAGTTAACAATGGAGGAGCGGGCACGGGCATAGTACTCGTGTCTCCGGAAGGCCATCATTTGATGAGTGCAATTTATTTCAAATTTTATGCAACGAATAATGATGCAAAATATGAAGCATTGATCAGTGGCCTGAAGATCGCTTTGGAAATGGGAGTGCGGAACCTAATTGTAAAGAGCGACTCAGAGTTGGTGGTAAACCAAGTGAATGGGGGGTGTCAAGCTCGAGGACCGCGAACAGAATTGTACTTGAGGTGCACGCAGCGTTTGATTGGAAAGTTCAAAGAGGTTAGGCTGGAATGTGTACCACGGGAAAAGAACAACAACGCAGATGCCCTGGCAAAAATAGGATCCCAGCAGGAGGCTGTGTTGTTGGGATCTATACCTTTAGAAATCCAGGAGATTCCTAGTATCCCAGAGGTGGAGGTGATGCAAGTAGATGAGGCTCCCAAGGAAACATGGATGACGCCCATTCTTGATTATATTCATAAGGGAGCACTTCCTGAGGATAAGTTTAAGGCTCGACGACTTCGCTACCAGGCTGCAAGGTATGTGGTATATAATGAAGTTTTATATAAAAGGGGCTTCAATCAACCGCTGCTCAGATGTGTCGATGAAGAAGAGGGAAATTACATCTTAAGGGAGGTACATGAGGGAATTTGTGATAATCACTCGGGGGTAACTCATTGGCGATGAAAGTTTTATACCAGGGTTATTATTGGCCTATGATGAAAGAGGATGCCACGAATTTCGTTAGAGCATGTGATCGCTTCCAACGCTTTGCGAATTACACATCTATGCCAGCGACGCTCTTGACGTCTATGATGAGCCCATGGCTATTTTCCATGTAGGGGATTGATCTTATTGGAGAATTACCTAAGGCTAAATGAGATGTCAAGTATGCAGTGGTTGCAGTTGATTACTTTACTAAATGGGCAGAAGCTATGTCGCTGGCAACTATCACCACAAAGAAGATTAAAGACTTTATCTTCAACTCTATCGTGTGCAGCTTCGGAATTCCTTACAAACTTGTCTCTGACAACGAGAAGCAGTTCGATAGCAAGGAGTTGTGGCAGTTATGTGAGGATTTGAAAATTGAAAAGAAATTTGCAGTGGTCTATCATCCTCAGAGTAATGGACAAACGGAGGCCGTAAATAAAATAATAAAGCATACCCTCAAAACCAAACTAGAGGAGCGCAAGGGGAATTGGCCCGAAGAACTCCCGAAAGTGTTGTGGTCTTACAATACTACACCAAGATCTACCATGGGAGAGTTTCCGTTTATGCTCACTTATGGGTACGAAGCTATGGTTCCCGTGGAAGTTGGTTCAGGATCGCTGCGCAGAGATCATTACACAGAGGATGATGCAGAAGTTAACCAAAGGCTTCATTTGGACCTTTTGGAAGAGACGAGGGAAAACTCCCAGTTAAGGCTCACGGCATACCAACAGCGTACTGCAAGGTACTACAACAAGAAGGTAAAGGGACAGCTGCTGAAGGTGGGGGATCTGGTGCTCAGGAAGGTGATGCCAAATACAAAGAATCCCCAGCATGGAGTATTTCATGCTAATTGGGAAGGACCATACAAGAAAAGAACAATCTTATGAAAGGGGACTTATCATCTTGAAGATTTGGAAGGAAAGCTGGTTCCGCGAGCATGGAATGCGGAGCATCTTTGAAAGTATTATCAGTAAGGCGCGGCTTTAGCCCCTTACATATCATATTTACATTATATACTTAGGATTGTGCCCAAATTATAGGCTAGAAGCAATAAAATTCCTCCTAGCCTAGGGGGTAGTGCATGTACTACTTACCTTAGAACTAGTTGAAGGATCATTTTTCAACTAAATTCCCCACAGAGCATAGTAGCCATGGGACTGGTGCACTTTTAACACTAGAGCACATTATTAATAAAAACTTTGAAAAATTTCCAAATGGTTGTTTTCTTGCAAGTTTACTTGGTTATATGACGCGTCCTCATCATAGGACACGCCCTAAGAAGTAGTCAGGTGAAACTGGAACTAGGACGCATCTTGGGTCTAAGGACGCGCCCAACCTATGCATAATCTTGGTTGATGCTCCTTTAATTTTAGTATTCCATAACTGATATGTCAAAATACTTATCTTCAAATCTGAAAGGTTGACGTTTCAAAGCACTAGGACGCGCCCATATATTGTGCGTTGCATAAATAAAAAAGTGTATAACAACATGTTATACTAAGGGAAAAATATATATTACCCAGGAAATTTAAACAGCCAAGGCACAAGAACTAAGCAAAATAAGACGCGTCCTCAGCTTAAGACGCACCCCATATATGTGAAAACAGAATAATCAACATGCATGAAAATAATAAAAAAGAAAAATATTATAAAAGTACAAGTAAACAAAATCCAGAAACAACAAGTCAGAAGTTTACAAGCTGCAAGGCTTAAAGGACCTGCACCTTTGATATTATCTATAAAAAGTTCATAAATATACGAAAGACGCGCCCAATACCGGAGGCGCGTCCTGTTGTTTTTCCTGGTCTTTTGGATGAGAAGGATGGGTTAAACTTGCTGGGGTTGAGCTTGGTATGGAGAAGGAGCAGGGGACGTGTCATCCTTTAGGATAATCCTCTTATCTTTAATGGAATCTGAAGCTCTGACTTTGAAATCAGCCACCCACTTTTGGGTATCTTCATCAAATTTGGAAAAGGTGTATTCTGGGTCGTTAGCTAGGAACCCAGAACACCACTCCTCAAAGCCCACTGCAAATCCATTCTAATACACCAGTTTCTTCTCCTCCTTCCAGCCATGCACTCTTTCATCATTTAGGAGGTCTAGCTCCAGTTGCATTTTGGATTTTTCAGTAGTAACTCTATCAATAGCCTTCTCCATAGCAGTAAATGGCCATCAAGGCACGCATTTTCCAATTGCAACTCAAGAATCTCTTCATCTTTAGACTAGGCAAGGAGGGTTATTTTGTTCTCCAGAGATATGATTTTATCCTCAGCTTGGCTTTTTGCAGTATCAGTGGTGGCAAGACACGCCCTCAGCCTTGCAGCTATGTTGGCACTTTGCCTTGCATGCAAATGGAGTTCAGGTGCAACCCTCACCATGGCTTGCTCGGTCTGCTCCTCTGTCCTAAAGGTCTTGCCTCGAACTTCTTCCTCTATAAAAGTGCCATATGAGGATGCGCCCAGATATCTTAGGATAAAAGATTGGTCATCAGGCATTGTCTTCTGGCGCTTGGAGGGCGCGTCCTCCTTATCTGAGATGTTCACCACAGTGGTGTCAATGATCTTGGGGGGAGGTGAAGGAACCACAACTGGAGTAGGATCCTTGGTTTTTGGATCAGATTTCGCAGGAGCTTGCTCCTTGCTCTCAATTTTTCGGAAGCCCCAATAGCGAACCCTTTGGGAAGAGAACTCATATCTGTAAGAAAAACATGTAAAACATTAGACCAAGCCCAGAAAGGTGGACGCGTCCTCCAAACAAGCAAGTAATAGTAAAATGACAAGTACGTACATCTAAAGGAGAAAATAAATTTGGAGTAATAGCTAAACATTATGAAACATTGATACATAAAGCATGACATATAGGTCATTAGGCGCGTCCAAAATTGAGGAAGCGCCCAAAGGTTGATAAACCAAGAGGATAAGATGAGTATAAACTTAGACATGACAAGCAGTAACAAGGCCATGACACGTCCTAAGCATTATGGTAAGTTCATAATTTTAAAATGAGAAGCTAATTTTGTAGCTTTGGACGCGTCTAAAGATAAATGACGCGCCCTCTCTCATATATACTTACCTCGTTGTAAGTCAAATTGCTTACTGGTATCAATCTCAATCACTTCTGTGGCACTGAGGCCCTTGCCTTTTCCTGAGGCTGTGAGAACAAGTTTGCCATTGTGAAACTAACGGAATTTGCAGACAGAACCAACCCGGGCGGGCAACGCGCCCACTAGTTTGAGGTTGTCCTCTGTGATCATGTCCTTGAGATTAAAATGATCTTCAGCATACTTTAAAACCTTTTCTGCTCTCTTCTTCTTTTTTCCTGTTAATTTTCTTTGAGTTCTTTTGTCTAGAGGAGAAAGAAGAAAAATAAGTAACAAGACAGGTATATGGGAAAAGAAGAAGGGCGCGTCCAGGCCATTGGACGCGTCCAGAATGTAAAACTTACTTGGCTCAAGGTTAAAACGAACACGGGCTCTTTTTACGTCAAAAATATAAAAGAACGGCTGTAATATCCGGGATATCACGTGTAATTATTTTATCAATAAATGATTATTATATGATTATTATGCGATTTTTGGTGAATTATCTGTTGATTGATATTGATAAGCAGATGTATATATGTGAATAAATGTGAGTATATTAATTTTAATATGTCCAGAATAAAATATAGATATTTGTGATATTTTTCTGGTAATTTTTGGATCGTTATATGATTTTATAATGATTTACAGATTCAATAATAATTTTCTGAATAATTACAAAATTATTTTATAAAGCCGGGAATCATCCAACCTCAACCATTTTTACATTTTTACAACCCGAAACTCTTCCGAAAACTCCTTCCTAACCTAATCTGGTAATTCCGGACATTTTCTGTGTTTTGACTTTTTCAATCCGGATTACAGTTTGACCCGTAAGCGTCCCGACGTATAATTTTCGATACGATAATTATTTCGATATATCAACAAAACCCGTATTCTCGAAAGATGGGTTAATATTACATTATTTTCGTGTAAAGTGTTTTATAAAAAGCCCGGTTGGGATAATTATCCAATACGGGTATTAAATCAGATTGTTTTTGCAGTTACTTAGCGGCTAAGTAACTAATTTATCGATCCAAAATGATCCAATATTCCATAAATATATATAGCCCTTTTATTATTTCTTTTTATTCGTAAAATTCATAATCAATCAGTAAACATATAAGAAATACAGAGAAAAATCCTAAAAACGTTGTGTTCTTTAAAATCAATCGTACAAACGAAGACGTTATCGAACTCCGATTCGGGCCTGCAACATATCAAAACGAAGCTCTCGAAAAACTCTTTCTGAATCAACGATCTATTTGTGTGCATAAATGACGATATTTTTCCTATTTAATTACTTTATTTCAAATTATTTATGGATTAAATTATGAAAATTTGTTCTTGATGTTGTTGATATGATTTGATGATTCCATCGTGTAGATAATATTTTTCTGGTCAACTTGGTATATTATATGTCAAAAATAGAATTCAATAACATAGAGAAAATGATGTTTGATTCGGGAAATTGAAATTAAGGTTTTAAACTTTGACTGTTCTAAATCAAAAATTAGGGGTTTTATTTTTAATGAATCTGGGTTTGATTGAATGAAACCAGTGAATAGATCGTGCAAAAACAGTTCGATTGGTGTGTATAACATGATCTGAGGAGACCTGAACGCTGCTCGCCGGAAAAAATGACTCGTGGCGGCGTCGGAAAACTTCGACGAGGTTTTCCGGCCAAACCACGAGTCTATCGATCCATTTGAGGCCAAAAATAGAATCCTGGAAGATAGAACTACAAATCTGCACAATTTTACGTAATTCTGGGTAAAGGGGCACGACGACCGGCAGTGTCGCCGCCACCGGCGCCGCCAGGTCATCGGAGAAGAAGACAAATTACAAGTTGGTCCCCGACTTTTTGCATAACTTTCAAATTTAATATTGTAGTTATAAAATGTTGCATAAACCAGATTATTGTTTTAATCACTTTCAAAAATAATATTTTGTTAATTTTAAAAATCATAAAATGTATATTGATTTATTTTAAATTCAGAAAATAGTTATTTAATTATTTTTAAATTCAGAAAATTATTATTAATTATTTATTTACTTAAAAATAAATCTGATTTATTTTATTGATTTATTTTAATTAGTTTTTAATTACTTTAATTAATCAATTAATTGAATATTAATTGATTAATTAATTTAATTAAGTATTAATTAATTTTAATTGATTTAATAATTAGATTTAATTATTTAAAATTGATTTATAAATCCCGAAAAATAGTTTTGAGCTTTAAAATATTATTTAAAATTATTTTCAAAGCTCGATAATTAGTATTAAATCATTTTAAATTCCGATTCGGGTAATCAAACCCTGTTATTTAATTTTAAAATGATTTAGAGTTCCGTTTAAATTCCGAAAAATGTACAAAAATTCGTATTAAATATCTGGAAAATCATTTTTAACCCCGAATCTTCTTTGAATAATTATTTTAATTGAATATCTTACGTGCTACGTGTTATATGTGATCTGATTGATGCGTAATATGATTGTACGTGTATTGTTTGACTGTTTTATTCATATCTTTCAATCTGTACGTTGGATTTGGGTGAAACGAAGGGTAGTTAGAAGCTTGTAACGAATAGAATGTGATGAGAAGTGGTATTGATAAGTACATGTGATGTTTAACAGAGGAAGCAAGACGTAAAAAGGGAAAGCAGGTAGTCAGTGAGTGGGAACCACTTGACAAGTGCTAGTAAAGTGAAAGCGAATTGATAAGGCAAGTATTTCTATTCATCTTGATTATATTGCAAGTATTTTGAACCCCCTTCATTATGTTGCAATTATTCCAAACAGTTCTTATTCTATATTGCAAGTACCTTGAAGTACTTAATCCTAAACCCTGATTCTTATTGATCTTGAGCCATAAGCCTAATTCTTCATAAACCATTGATTGTTGAATTCTTAAATACGAACCATACATATACGATACTACTCCACAAATACATATATACCACACACTGATTTTTGATACTGAATTGCTTGATATACTAACCCATTTGCTTTGTTTAACAGAAGACCAATCCTTGTAACCCCTGAACCCTTGGTATTCTACTTTCTATTTCTTTCTTTGATTGAAAGTCAATTCCTAAAATTCCATTGTTATATCTTCTTGGAATCATGAATTACCCTATGCTTCGAGATAAATGTTGTTTATGATTCAGTTCATTGATCTACATTGTTAATCATATTGTTATTCTGGAATTGGATTGTTTTTAAATATAGACCAGATTCATGGTCGGACCAGATTCGTGGTCATAATAGGCCAATATGTGCCTTGGATCCAGTATATAGAGCAAAGCTGGGAGCCTTGCTCGGTGTTAGTGCGTGACTGATCAGTAGTGTTGTGAATATGTTGTGAATTTGATAATTTCATTAACAAAACACCTTAGTAGATTTTACTAAGTGAAAAATGTAGCACTCGACGGATAAGGATTGTAGTCCCGACGGATGACTCTATATAGTCCCGACGGATGACTCTATATAGTCCCGACGGATGATGATTTACCATCCATCGAGTGAGTAGCTTGTGTAATAATAAGTCTGTAGCACATTTCTGCATACACATTGATTAGATTCTGTAAGTAGTACTCAAATCATGTTGACTGTAACTAGATATGCATAATAGGTTGATTAATTGTACATAGATGATGTCTTGTAATTCTGCATAAATGAAGTGAAGTCAAGTGCCAGATAGCTACCGGACGGATAAACAACAATGCTACTCGACGGATGATCAACTAGGCTACCCGACGGATGATCATGTACCCGACAGATAATCAATTCAAACATCAGTTGACAGTGACAACACAATCACATGCGTCGAGTGTATGCAAATGGAATGTGGAAGCCTATTCAACTGGGTTTTAGAAAACAAAGAAGCATTACCATTTCCATGCTATTATGAAGACATTCAAAGATGCTGGAAAAGAGTAATGAAGCAGCATAGTATTAGACTAGATAGTTTTTGTCTTATTATCTTGTCTTATTACTTTGTAATCTTGGTGTTATATAAACCAAGAAGTAACAAATAGAAAAACAAGAACTAAGCAACAAACAGAGAAACATTTGTAAGCTGTATTCTTAGCATTTCTCTGCAATCTTAGTTGTTAGAATTTGTAAGCAGCTGTGAGCTAACTGCTACACAGAGTTCTCTTGATATATTATATATCTCTGGTGGATACATTCAAATCCACCAGAAAGTTTTTAAAGACTTGTGTTTTTAATTACTTGTATTTTGATTCATTTCAAGTTATTATTCCGTACTCTGCAAATCAATTCACACTGATATATATATATATATATTTAAGTTAGAACACCTTTATTCTTGAAAAAGTTTCAAGAATTCCATTCAACCCCCTTCTGTAATTCTTGTTGCATTATTAGGGACTAACAATTGGTATCAGAGCAAGCTCTTAATAAACAAAGAGTTTAAAGATCACAACAAAATAGCAAGATGAACAAGAAGGATGTTGGAGTCAAGATTACTTTTCTGGATAAAGATAATTACCATCACTGGAAGCTAAAAATGCATCTTCATTTACTTTCTCAATATGAGGCCTATGTAGATTGCATAAAAAGAGGCCCTCATGTACCAATGAGAGCTACAACTGGAAATGAGCCATCTATCCCCAAGCCAAGGCATGAATGGTCTGATCCTGATATTGAACAAGTCAGAAAGTATAAGAAGGCCATTGTAACACCCCCAGATCCGGGGTCGGGGATCCGGGTCGTCACGGTCTTTCTTTCCACAATATCACTTCACTTAATTAATAATAACCAACCTTATGCTGTGACCCCACACTAACATACACCACAACCCGTTATATTCTCAGAGATGAAATTCAAATAAGTACAAGTCTTTGAATCCACAATTTAAAAGTTATTACAACCCAAAACGATTACTTGATAAATTTACAGTTAATTGCCATTATCTGCCACAAGTTATAATTATACATAATTGATTCTCCAAAAGCAGATGGTCTAATCTACAATAGATCTACCTCTGCAGCTATAGCAGCTATGACATCAACGGGAAGACGCGGAACGCTTTCCACGCGCTTGCGCTGGGTCTGCTGGAGTCTGGTCATCTTTCCTAACTGTTGTTGTGTGATGAAAGAAGAAAGCAAGGGTGAGCAGCAAGCCCACCAAAATAATATGCATAATTATTTACAGTATATGAGTCTACTCATAATACTCATGAAAGTCTTGGTCAAACGAAATGAACCAAGTTGATAACTTAATGCGATGAAGTCGCAAAATATTCAGTATATATATATATACATATATACTTTTCAAAATATTGGAAGTCCTCTTCCATGCATAATATACACAAAGTCCCAGTGTATAACTGTATATAAAAAAAATATCGTTGCAAGGTGATCTCATATATCTAACCTTGTCTCAACGTTTTTCTGAAAATCTTTGTCATTCATAAGACAATTATTAATTAGATATAAGTTTAAAAGATGAGGTTACCAAATACCCCAATATACTTATATCTTTCCCAATACTACTTGAACTACCACCGTTCAAGTTATAATCAGTTTCAAAAGTTCATCCCACTGATGAGACCACAAGATAAGACTTGAATAGATTCAATCTTTGAAATATTATTGAATGAAAAAGTTATGAGATACTTTATTTAGTCCCGATATATATATAACCACATATATATATCCCTTTAAACATTTCCTGGAACCTCTGTTATGTGAAGTATGAACAGAGTTCGAAACATCCAATGAATTTTGGAAAGGAAAAGAATTTTGGCATAAACCCGATATCTCGCTGATCAGGCAAAGATACCTATAAGTAACCTTTTCTACTAGTAGATGGACGAATTCCCCACTGGTCATCACCCTGGTCATAATTAAGACCTATGCTGGACTGCCACTCAGCCACCTATGCATTTGATGGACTCCCACTGAGCCACTTACACAATAATAGACCGTACCTCGGCCTGTCGCTTATGCCGACTCAATGAGAGGGGCTTACTTCCCGAACGTTGGGCAAGTAATCAATTCATTTACCAAATCTGCAACCTTGTTGCGAATATAAAATACACCACAGAGCCGGATTCCCCAGGTTTTGAGCGAGTATTTAAATCCCCTTAAAAGGAAGATCTTAAATATAAAAATGAGTTTTTGGGATCCGCTCTGACTTTTAAAAATCATTTTGAAGACTCGAAAACACTTTAAAGAGTGTTTGGAGTAAGGCTGATTTAATGAAGTAAATCAGTCCCCAGAATATTTTAGAAAATGACTGAATATTATTATCTTAAATAATATTCCCATAAAGAATAATCTTTATAAAAATAATTGAAGTAGAAGTATTAACTTATACTTGAAATAAACATTAAATAACCAAAGATATACTTATATGAAAGTATTATCTTTATTTGAATAATCGAAAATAAGTTTGATTATTAACACCTTATTCTTTAATAGAATAAAGAATATAATTCAGTACATAATCGGAGTCATAGATCCTCAAATGAATATTCAAATAATATTCAATAAATAATATAAACTGAGTCATAAACCCCCGAATGAATATTCAAATAATATTCAATAAATAATATAAAAGGAGTCATAAGCCCTCGAATGAATATTCAAATAATATTCAAATAATAAAATAAACTGAGTCATAAGCCCTCGAATGAATATTCAAATAATATTCAAATAATAAAATAAACTGAGTCATAAGCCCTCGAATGAATATTCAAATAATATTCAAATAATAAAATAAACTGAGTCATAAGCCCTCGAATGAATATTCAAATAATATTCAAATAATAAAATAAACTGAGTCATAAGCCCTCGAATGAATATTCAAATAATATTCAAATAATAGAATAAAGGTATCGAATAAACCTTATTCGATCCATAGTTTTAAAAACTATATCCATATATATATATATATAAATATATATATATAATATACTCGGGAACATCGACTCCCGGTTTAGAAATATGTTCACCTTTTATCCCCTATACTAAGGGTATACGCAACTACTTGCTTATTTCTAGCATAGGTATTATGCAACTATAAGCACTGAAATCAACAGATAGATAACCAGATTACGAAACAGACATGCATATATACCATATTAGCATGCTCCAATATATCGCAAAATTTGCTAATAACAATCATGCAATATCACAAGATAATGCATATACATATATTTACATCACAACAACAGTATAACGGGTAGAAAACTTGCCTGAGCGACTGGGGGTTACGAATGGCTCGGGACGAGTCTGGTAACCTATAAACAACAAGTAAGTTGGAATTAAACCAAAGTCACTTGTGAATCTATACTTTAACTAACTTAGACTCTAACGCTTGTTTTGCGCTCACTGATTCGCTTAAGTCACTCGGGTACCCTCGGCTCCACCATTTTTAATAATTTAACCTTTACGAGTTTTAAAGCGATTCCTTCGCGAGTGACTTACCAACTGCCTAAAACACTTACCATAAATGTTTCATGCATTAATTAACCCTTTTTGGTCTTTAACCTACATTTCAAAGTAAGGCGAGGGAAAAAGTTTCGTTCGCGAAACGCCGTTACTTGAAACGGTCGTTTCTCCTAAACCGTAAATCGGAATCGAACGAACTACATATCAAAACGAAGCTCGTAACATGAGCTATCTAAACATGGCAGTGGTCACAATCTAGCAGGGGGTTCTCGGGTCCTAATGCTATGCACAAAAACAGTCCAAAGAAAATCGGACGTTACGACGGCTATGTTTACGCGATTTCCCATTTTTTTAAACCATTCAAACCCATTCCAAATCAACCCCAAATCCAACCTCAAATCCATCATACAACAATCATCCATCCTTATCACATCATAACAACCCCAACAAATCCATATTAACCATTTATACTTATTCCTCACATGAACTAAAAGCTTTACTTAGGTTCTTTAACTAATTACCAAGATTTACAACTCCAACAATACAACAAAACCAACTAATCTCTACAAACTCAACCAAACTTCAACCAATCAAGCATCATGCCTCACATATGCTATATCAAACACATTCAATCCTAATTACTCAAAACTAAAGCTAGGGTTTGTAGTTTATACCTTCCTTGGAGAGTGGAGAATCAAGAGGATGGCTTGGAATCACCTTTAAAGCCCTTAACCAAGCTTAATCTAAACAAAACTTCAAGAACACAAATTTTAGTTCTTGAAAACACTATTCACCATCTTCTTTGATGATTTATAGAAAAAGATTGGCTTGGAATTAGAAGCTTAAACTTATAGGAAGTATGTAACTTAACTAGGAGGAGCTAGGATAATTACCTTGGAAAATAACAAGTGGAGGAGCTTGGACTTCCCATTTCTTAAGAAACCACCCGAGAGCTTCATGAACAAGCCTTGGTTGCTTTTGATTTTGATGAAAATGGTTTTTGCTTGGCTTGGTTGCTTGGTTTTTGTGCTTGCTTTAGCAAATTACTACCTTGCCCTTGAATTTGTGTGGTTCTTATTCAACCACACCTCCTTCCTTCCTATGTCATGCTTACCTCATCCTCATGATGTCATCCTTCCTTCCTTGTCTTCTTTCTATTGGTTGGATGACATCATTCCCATTAATCCCTTTGATTAACTTCCTAATCGTTTGCCTAATGACCGCTGATCTGCTATACGGTTCGCTTAACTTTCGTTCTCGTTTTATCGTTTGAAGGATCATACCCGGGATCTTATTACTTAGGTTCCCTTAACCTTTCTCAATATATTATATTCCTTCTATGATCCTCTTTTATAATCCTTTAATTTAAATCCTTTTTATCCTGTTACCTTATACTCAATTCTCTCCGTATATTGTGGATTTCCGGGAAAAATCAAAGTGTTCGGATTTGGATTCTGACGATCTTTACATACACTTATATCCCATATAAAGTACTAATAAAATCTCAGAATATCAATAACAGAACCCCTACATAGTGTGGCATGAAAAGTTTTCTCATTCAGCAAAAACACTATTCATAAGGGTTTCAAAAATTTCCAAAATTGGGGTTATTACAGTCTCCCCTCCTTAAAAGGATTCCGTCCCGGAATCAGATAGAAAATGAATAGGGATACCTTCCTAGCATTGCACCTTCTAACTCTTAAGTAAATTTTCCCACATTGTGGTCCTACCACCAAACTCTGCCTAGTTTAATAATCCTTCTCCTAAGCACTTGTTCTTTTTCACTCTATAACCCTTCCTGGTTGCTCCATACAGGTTACGTCGGGTTGCATATCTATGCGCTCATATGCCTCTATTCATCTGGCATCTAAATTACACTTCCTTAACATTGATACGTGAAACACGTTACGACCTGCTACATGTTCGGGGTTAGGGCTAGCTTCTATGCTATCCTCCCAATACGTCTTAATATATCCAAGGGTCCAGCAATTCGTGGACTTAGCTTTCATTTCTTTCCGAACCTCATCAATCCTCTCCAAGGGATACCTATAACATTACTAGGTCCCCTATTTCATACTCTTTATCCTTTCGTTTCAAATCAACATACTTATCATGTCCATCTTGGGCTACTACCAGCCGTCCTCTGATTAGATCTATCATATCCTTGGTCCTTTGAACTACTGCGGGTCCGAGCATCTTGCGCTCTACAACTTCATCCTAACATAAGGGAGATCGACATTGCCTTCCCTCAAGGATTTCATAAGGTGACACCTCGATAATGACATATGATCTATTGTCGTAAGATAACTCAATCCGAATTAAGTGATCATTCCAAATTCTTTCAAGTCTATTGCACAGACTCTCATCATAGCTTCCAATCATTAGAGCTCTTGCTTCTCAATACCCATTCTTTTCCAGTTCGTAATCGCTACTACCTTCCGTTCCTAATATTATACGGGTTATACTTTTGCTTGTTAGCGTTCTATAACCTTTTAATAACCACGTCAACCTTAGTATCACGAATGTGTTCCCATTCCGCATACTACCACCACTTTATTACTCCTTTTTCAGTTGTTTCTATTTTCCAAAATTTGATCAATCAAATAGAAGTAAAGGAATTTGTTGAGAGATCACTATGATCATGAACACTTGTTATATTGCATAGTTAGTACAGAAGGTGGCCAGCCTTTAGTACTTGACAAGCAATTAAACAACATGTGGTATCCTACTAGGCTTCTATCACAAAGATAGATAGTCATTCGGCAATACCTCCCCTTCTGGAAGGGTTGTTCTTCTCAGCTTACATGAAATGAAAAGAAGAGAAAAGAACGAACTGAAGAGAATTGTATATATGAAAAAAATATACTGCCACAAAATATCTGGCTTGGAACCTACCTCTGAACTATAGAGGTTTGTCATAGAAGAACAAAACATATATGTATTTAATCATCATCAAGTATTATAGCATCGCATTTCACGTGCCTAAATATTTTCTATTCCGTCCATCATTCTATGGAACCATGCTCTTCCTCGAGTTTAAACACAATCACCTTTGAAACTCCCTCGACATCGAAAATCGAATCTGGGATCTCATTCTATACATCATCGCTACTAGAATTCTATGCTTGCACCGCAACCTTCCTCGTATAATAATACGACTCTCTATTGATAAGAAAGAATAATAATTCACTAGGTAGATACTCTACTTAATTAGTCTATCAATGATAACTTATACACTACCACTACCCGATTAGTGGTACTCAATCTCAACACCCATTCCAATACAACTCTCACGGTTGTAATCAGCTCATTAATCGCAGAATCATTACTGCCTTACTATGGTCCACCACTGACCTACTGTAGTCATTCATTTTCCATGAAGTCTTAATAACTAACCATACGGAGTCCATACATCTCGTATCTAATTCTCCTAAGGAGTTAACATAACCACCAATCACAATTCATGAAGAACACCCCAAACTCTGACGTACTTTCATGACATGAAGCAGATAAAATTTGCAGAAGAGTTTCGCTCAAAGCAATGATAGCAGGTTAATACCATTCTTAATCATATGCCTTCAATAGAAGACTTAACTCAAAGGTTTGTTTAGTCCTTTTTGAACTATGGTCCTGGCTTATCTCAAGATAGTATCTTCTGAGATAGATAGCCCGCTCATGGCGATTACACGAATTAAACCTTTACTAACTACTATTACGGTTGGGTATTGCACAGTCATCAGAAGGAATGTCAATCTTCCAAACCATAATACAACCTTCACAGTTTTAACCATCATCACTGTATTCCTTTGGCACAAGTGCCTATAATTATCCACTTACCTTTAAAGTGTCGGCCACCTCTTTGGCCTTTCCTGATAGTAAAATTTCCTTACAGTCAATGTCTTTTTAACCACCTCCAAATAAATTTTCTACCTTATTTCCGATCACTGCTTGAGTGAAGATGTTTTCCTTAATATCTGATGAGTAAAAAAAAAATCACCATTTTTCCATAAGTTATTGCCTCAGTCTTTAGAGGTTAATCACTGTCACGACTGACTCTCAATCATACTTAGAACATCTTTTATCCTAGGCCCTAATTGCCCTGAACAATTTCGACCATTACTGGTTCGATCCATACTTTCTCGTGGTTTAACACGTGCCCCACTTGGCAACATCATAATTACGTCATATTTCCTTTATCAACATTTCTATTCTTGAGAATTTCGAATATTACCTTTCTCCCTGTAAAACCTCTAAGGTTATCCTTCAATCGTTCCCCCTGTATTCCCTAGATACAGGGCATATCACAATACCATTTACTAATACTAGAACCATTGTCTATATACTTCTGAAAAATTTCTCCACTGATTCTTAAAGGTTGTTATTACCTTAATCCTTTCCAATTCATACTGTCAGATTTCATACTATCCCTATTAAGGGTGAAATGTCCACCTTTATGCATTCCCCTAAGATTCATTTTAAGTTACCGATGTTCTATCCTTAATTCCACCTTTAAAAAGGTACATGCATCCATCCATGGATAAATCAAGTCATATATCCTCGACAGATTATCTTATTCATCATTCCCACCTCGATAGTCGATACCTAATTTCATAATAGCATCCTTATTCAAATTGAGGTCAATCCACATGGCCTCCAAAAGATAACAACGGTTATCCGCTTTTCTTGCCTAATCTGGTAACGATAACATGGATGTTCTGGAAGATATTGGTCGTGTTCAACGTGAACTTCTTCTTAATAATTCCTTATTTACTTTTGTTGTTTATCTCAACAGTCACCTCAATGTTGGGATATCTTTCATATCTGGCGTCTCCCTTTCTGGGTATTATGCCACCGGTCTTACACTTCACCTTCTTGAAGGTCACTTCCTTCATCCAATTTTCTTAATTTCTTACTTTCTTATCCCCTTAGTCTATCCGCGTCTCATTATTTATCCTTCGAATTATCTCAAGGTTTCCTCGAATCCTCCCAACTTACAGGGGATAAACTATATGCATCTCTTATGCCTTCAACCGTCAACTTTAACTCATGGTGAATCACCCTCATCCTGACGATCATATACTTTTCTATTTCTATTAATAGGAGTCTTTAGGGTTTCCTCATACCCAACTCCCTTATCATTCCTCAAACTCTGTTGCCTTTTTATTCCTTTCCACTTCAATTCCTTTTTATTTTCTTTTCTCTTATCATTATTTCATGAACCAATACAACATAAGCATTGATTTCAAATATCCCGTCATTCTGGATTCGCGTCTTCAGAACGAATCTTAACAACTTTTACAGCTTAGATTCATAATTCATCATACTCGTCTGCCTTTGTTCTGGCTCTAAAGCTTTTACACTATTCCATAACCTTGGGAATTACGATCCCGAAAACAATTGGCTGAACTTTAATCAGTTTATTATAATCTCTTGCTCCGTGCCTTCCTTGGCCTTTCACCAGCGGGTGGTCTCTCTCTTGGGAGGGTAAGTGACAAAACAGTCTTTTGTGGTTCGTCAATCATTTAGAATCTCAAATGATTCATCTATTTCCTTTAGCCAGGCTCTTGCCTCGACTGGGTCAGCTTGTTCCTTGGAACTCTGAGAGCTTAGCGACTTAAAGGTCATGTAAGAATTTCTCACCGCACTGTCTCCTCAGGGTGGTGGTTGGGGATAATAGTCTAAGTTCTTTTTAGACAGGTCCATGAATTTCCGTATAGGAGTACCGTCTCGGGTCTCCTTATCTCGCTTCGACTTTTGTTTCCTCAGTCTAAATGTTTCTTCCTACTCCCCATAATTGGGGTCATCTTTTAATTTAAAATCCTCATTTTCCACTCCATTATGTTATGGGTTCCTTTTGTCTTGGTGGCAACCTCCCTGACTATCACGTTCAGGGTTTGCTCTAACTCTTATTCCTCAAACTATGGCTCTCATCTAAGTTCTCATCCTTACGCTCTTGAACTTTTGGAACCCAAATTCTATAGGAATACCTCATTATTCCCTTATCATCTTTCTCGATATTAATCTTTTATCTAATTGTTGGCTCCCTGCCTTCATTCATAACTTTTTCTGGCACAATATGATCTTTTCCAATAATTCGGGCTGTATTGCAATCTTAAACAGCTTTTCGGTACCGGCTCCGGTTACCTTCACTTCTATTTCCATTTTCTCAAAATCTCTTATAAACTCTCCAAAAGACATTATCATCTTGAGTCTCTCCTTTTTACTAAGGGCATCAGCCACCATATTGGCTTTCCCCGAATGATAAAGAATCTCCCAATCATAATTCTTGATTAGCTCTAACCGCCTCCTCTGGCGTATGTTGAGCTCTTTCTACGTAAGAATGTACTAGAGCACTTATGGCTTAGGTAATTCTCGCACTTCTCTCCATACAAGTAGTGCCTCCAATCTTTAGGGTAAAACTATTGCCACGAGCCCAAGCTCATGGGTGGGGATATCGAATTTTAAATTCCCTTAATTATCTTGACGCAGACGCGATTATCTTGCTGTGCTATATAAGAAGCACCCTAATTCCTTGTGCGAAGCGTCACTACACTTCACAAAATCACCTTTTCCATCCGGCAATGCCAGCATAGGGGCCATCACCAACCTCTGCTTCAGTTCTTGAAAGCTGTTCTCGCATTTCTCTGTCCATTCGAACTTCTCAGTCTTACGAGTAAGCCGCGTTAAAGGGGTTACTATCTTTACAAACTTGAACGAACCTCCGGTAGTGACCGGCCAATCCTACCTCTGGGAGTTGCCCTAACCATGGTCATCAATTCATCAGTGGTCCTTTATCCAATCTTGCCAGGATCCTCCTTGGGATCCTCCTCAACAACTATCCCTTCTAGGACAACCTCCTCAACCGCTACCTCCTCAAAATCAACATCATCCGGTCCTGCGTTAGGACGCTCTATTGGATCCATAATTTGATCTCCAATGAGTAATAAAACATCATCGCGATGTTGCTCCTCAACCTCAGGGTTCGGAGTCCCGCTACCATATACGATAACGAACTACGCTCCTATCACGATATTTATAAGGGTTCCCATAAGGGTTTTTAACTGTCAGTGCTACGTTAGGTAGCCCGACTATGAACTTGGCAAGAGTTCTTATTATCTTAGTTAACTTATTATCTTAACGTCCCATCATCTCTGAGGTTTATAACGCTTAGCTCTGATACCATTTCTGTAACACCCCCAGATCCGGGGTCGGGGATCCGGGTCGTCACGGTCTTTCTTTCCACAATATCACTTCACTTAATTAATAATAACCAACCTTATGCTGTGACCCCACACTAACATACACCACAACCCGTTATATTCTCAGAGATGAAATTCAAATAAGTACAAGTCTTTGAATCCACAATTTAAAAGTTATTACAACCCAAAACGATTACTTGATAAATTTACAGTTAATTGCCATTATCTGCCACAAGTTATAATTATACATAATTGATTCTCCAAAAGCAGATGGTCTAATCTACAATAGATCTACCTCTGCAGCTATAGCAGCTACGACATCAACGGGAAGACGCGGAACGCTTTCCACGCGCTTGCGCTGGGTCTGCTGGAGTCTGGTCATCTTTCCTAACTGTTGTTGTGTGATGAAAGAAGAAAGCAAGGGTGAGCAGCAAGCCCACCAAAATAATATGCATAATTATTTACAGTATATGAGTCTACTCATAATACTCATGAAAGTCTTGGTCAAACGAAATGAACCAAGTTGATAACTTAATGCGATGAAGTCGCAAAATATTCAGTATATATATATATACATATATACTTTTCAAAATATTGGAAGTCCTCTTCCATGCATAATATACACAAAGTCCCAGTGTATAACTGTATATAAAAAAAATATCGTTGCAAGGTGATCTCATATATCTAACCTTGTCTCAACGTTTTTCTGAAAATCTTTGTCATTCATAAGACAATTATTAATTAGATATAAGTTTAAAAGATGAGGTTACCAAATACCCCAATATACTTATATCTTTCCCAATACTACTTGAACTACCACCGTTCAAGTTATAATCAGTTTCAAAAGTTCATCCCACTGATGAGACCACAAGATAAGACTTGAATAGATTCAATCTTTGAAATATTATTGAATGAAAAAGTTATGAGATACTTTATTTAGTCCCGATATATATATAACCACATATATATATCCCTTTAAACATTTCCTGGAACCTCTGTTATGTGAAGTATGAACAGAGTTCGAAACATCCAATGAATTTTGGAAAGGAAAAGAATTTTGGCATAAACCCGATATCTCGCTGATCAGGCAAAGATACCTATAAGTAACCTTTTCTACTAGTAGATGGACGAATTCCCCACTGGTCATCACCCTGGTCATAATTAAGACCTATGCTGGACTGCCACTCAGCCACCTATGCATTTGATGGACTCCCACTGAGCCACTTACACAATAATAGACCGTACCTCGGCCTGTCGCTTATGCCGACTCAATGAGAGGGGCTTACTTCCCGAACGTTGGGCAAGTAATCAATTCATTTACCAAATCTGCAACCTTGTTGCGAATATAAAATACACCACAGAGCCGGATTCCCCAGGTTTTGAGCGAGTATTTAAATCCCCTTAAAAGGAAGATCTTAAATATAAAAATGAGTTTTTGGGATCCGCTCTGACTTTTAAAAATCATTTTGAAAACTCGAAAACACTTTAAAGAGTGTTTGGAGTAAGGCTGATTTAATGAAGTAAATCAGTCCCCAGAATATTTTAGAAAATGACTGAATATTATTATCTTAAATAATATTCCCATAAAGAATAATCTTTATAAAAATAATTGAAGTAGAAGTATTAACTTATACTTGAAATAAACATTAAATAACCAAAGATATACTTATATGAAAGTATTATCTTTATTTGAATAATCGAAAATAAGTTTGATTATTAACACCTTATTCTTTAATAGAATAAAGAATATAATTCAGTACATAATCGGAGTCATAGATCCTCAAATGAATATTCAAATAATATTCAATAAATAATATAAACTGAGTCATAAACCCCCGAATGAATATTCAAATAATATTCAATAAATAATATAAAAGGAGTCATAAGCCCTCGAATGAATATTCAAATAATATTCAAATAATAAAATAAACTGAGTCATAAGCCCTCGAATGAATATTCAAATAATATTCAAATAATAAAATAAACTGAGTCATAAGCCCTCGAATGAATATTCAAATAATATTCAAATAATAAAATAAACTGAGTCATAAGCCCTCGAATGAATATTCAAATAATATTCAAATAATAAAATAAACTGAGTCATAAGCCCTCGAATGAATATTCAAATAATATTCAAATAATAGAATAAAGGTATCGAATAAACCTTATTCGATCCATAGTTTTAAAAACTATATCCATATATATATATATATAAATATATATATATAATATACTCGGGAACATCGACTCCCGGTTTAGAAATATGTTCACCTTTTATCCCCTATACTAAGGGTATACGCAACTACTTGCTTATTTCTAGCATAGGTATTATGCAACTATAAGCACTGAAATCAACAGATAGATAACCAGATTACGAAACAGACATGCATATATACCATATTAGCATGCTCCAATATATCGCAAAATTTGCTAATAACAATCATGCAATATCACAAGATAATGCATATACATATATTTACATCACAACAACAGTATAACGGGTAGAAAACTTGCCTGAGCGACTGGGGGTTACGAATGGCTCGGGACGAGTCTGGTAACCTATAAACAACAAGTAAGTTGGAATTAAACCAAAGTCACTTGTGAATCTATACTTTAACTAACTTAGACTCTAACGCTTGTTTTGCGCTCACTGATTCGCTTAAGTCACTCGGGTACCCTCGGCTCCACCATTTTTAATAATTTAACCTTTACGAGTTTTAAAGCGATTCCTTCGCGAGTGACTTACCAACTGCCTAAAACACTTACCATAAATGTTTCATGCATTAATTAACCATTTTTGGTCTTTAACCTACATTTCAAAGTAAGGCGAGGGAAAAAGTTTCGTTCGCGAAATGCCGTTACTTGAAACGGTCGTTTCTCCTAAACCGTAAATCGGAATCGAACGAACTACATATCAAAACGAAGCTCGTAACATGAGCTATCTAAACATGGCAGTGGTCACAATCTAGCAGGGGGTTCTCGGGTCCTAATGCTATGCACAAAAACAGTCCAAAGAAAATCGGACGTTACGACGGCTATGTTTACGCGATTTCCCATTTTTTTTAAACCATTCAAACCCATTCCAAATCAACCCCAAATCCAACCTCAAATCCATCATACAACAATCATCCATCCTTATCACATCATAACAACCCCAACAAATCCATATTAACCATTTATACTTATTCCTCACATGAACTAAAAGCTTTACTTAGGTTCTTTAACTAATTACCAAGATTTACAACTCCAACAATACAACAAAACCAACTAATCTCTACAAACTCAACCAAACTTCAACCAATCAAGCATCATGCCTCACATATGCTATATCAAACACATTCAATCCTAATTACTCAAAACTAAAGCTAGGGTTTGTAGTTTATACCTTCCTTGGACAGTGGAGAATCAAGAGGATGGCTTGGAATCACCTTTAAAGCCCTTAACCAAGCTTAATCTAAACAAAACTTCAAGAACACAAATTTTAGTTCTTGAAAACACTATTCACCATCTTCTTTGATGATTTATAGAAAAAGATTGGCTTGGAATTAGAAGCTTAAACTTATAGGAAGTATGTAACTTAACTAGGAGGAGCTAGGATAATTACCTTGGAAAATAACAAGTGGAGGAGCTTGGACTTCCCATTTCTTAAGAAACCACCCGAGAGCTTCATGAACAAGCCTTGGTTGCTTTTGATTTTTGATGAAAATGGTTTTTGCTTGGCTTGGTTGCTTGGTTTTTGTGCTTGCTTTAGCAAATTACTACCTTGCCCTTGAATTTGTGTGGTTCTTATTCAACCACACCTCCTTCCTTCCTATGTCATGCTTACCTCATCCTCATGATGTCATCCTTCCTTCCTTGTCTTCTTTCTATTGGTTGGATGACATCATTCCCATTAATCCCTTTGATTAACTTCCTAATCGTTTGCCTAATGACCGCTGATCTGCTATACGGTTCGCTTAACTTTCGTTCTCGTTTTATCGTTTGAAGGATCATACCCGGGATCTTATTACTTAGGTTCCCTTAACCTTTCTCAATATATTATATTCCTTCTATGATCCTCTTTTATAATCCTTTAATTTAAATCCTTTTTATCCTGTTACCTTATACTCAATTCTCTCCGTATATTGTGGATTTCCGGGAAAAATCAAAGTGTTCGGATTTGGATTCTGACGATCTTTACATACACTTATATCCCATATAAAGTACTAATAAAATCTCAGAATATCAATAACAGAACCCCTACATAGTGTGGCATGAAAAGTTTTCTCATTCAGCAAAAACACTATTCATAAGGGTTTCAAAAATTTCCAAAATTGGGGTTATTACAGCCATGAATATTCTGTTCAATGGAGTTGATGGTGACATGTTTGACAACATCAACAATTGCAAAACTTCCAAGGAAGTTTGGGATACTATACAGATTATCTGTGATGGGACTGAGCAAGTAAGGGAAAAACTTATTCAGCAATATGAGCATTTTCATAGTGAAGAAAGTGAGTCTCTCACTGACATCTTTAGTAGGTTTCAAAAACTACTAAATGCTCTGAAGTTGCATGGAAGGGTTTATCAGACAAAAGACTCCAATCTTAAATTCCTTAGATCTCTTCCAAAGGAATAGAAACCTATGACAGTCTCATTGAGAAACTCTCAAGATTACAAGGAGTTTACTTTGGAGAGACTGTATGGCATCCTGAAAACTTATGAGCTTGAAATAGAGCAAGATGAGAGGATGGAGAGAGGAAAGAAGAAAGGAGGATCCATTGCACTAGTTGCTGAGTTAGAGAAAGAGAAGGAGATGAAGATGGAAACTGTTGAATCAACTTCAAAGGTCTGTGAAAATAAGGGCAAGGAGCTGGTAGCAGAAAATGAAGATTCTTTGAGCCAAGATAACATGGAAGATATTGATGAACATCTAGCATTTCTTTCCAGAAGATTTGCCAAGCTCAAATTCAAGAAGAACTTTGGAGCAGTTAAGCCAAATAGAAACATGGTGGATAAATCAAAATTCAAATGTTTCAAATGTGGCTTAGCAGGGCACTTTGCCAGTGAGTGTAGAAAGTCAGATTCCAGCAAAAAGAAGTTTGAGCCTGTTGATTATAAACAGAAATACTTTGAGTTGCTCAAACAAAAGGAAAGGGCTTTCATTACACAAGAGAATGACTGGGCAGCTGATGGTCTGGATGAGGATGAGGATGTCAGCTATGTCAATCTAGCCCTAATGGCCCAGTCTGATGAACAGAGACAAGTTCTTCAAGCAATCAGGTAATCACCACTAACCTTGCACATTTATCTAAAGCTGAGTGTAGTGATGCAATAAATGACATGTCTACAGAATTTTATCATTTGTGTGTTACAATTAAGTCTCTTACTAAGGAAAATGCTAAAATCAAAGAAAACAATTTGTTTTTAAGTGAGAGGAATAATGTGCCAGAGTCTCAGTTCATTGAATTTGAAAAATTAAGAATCGAGTGTAAAATTGCTAAGGATGAATTAACTGAGTCCTTGAAGAAAAATGAGATCTTGAAGAAGCAGCTTGAACGAGAACAGGTTGTGATTAAGGGATGGAAAACATCTAGAGATGTTCATGCTCAAATCACCAAAGTTCAAGGTATTGAGTCCTTTTATGATGCAGCCTGGAAGAAGGATAAGGAGAAGCTGGAATCCAATTTGGTGGAAGGATTTCTAACAGATGTAGACTTGACGGATGATGAGGGTCATCCGTCAGATAACAAAAAGGGTTATCCGTCGAGTGATATAAATCCTCATCCGTCGATTGTGAGCAAGCCTGTAAGTAAAGCCAAGCTTGTCAAGCTAAATGAGAAATATGGATCAGTTTCCAAGAATTTTGTTCCAGGAGAATCTAGTCAAGTGATGAAGAAGGCTAATGTTGGTCATATGACTGTCAAGCAATTGAGTGACAGACTTGAAAAGATTGAGGTTAAAATAGAGGCTAAAAGGAAAAATAATAGAAATGGTAAAGTAGGGATTAACAAACACACTAACTACACACCTGATAAATACGCTCCTAGAAAAATCTGTGTCAAGTGTGGTAGTGTAAATCATTGGCCTGTTAATTGTAAATATGTCATGCCTACTTCCATATCTGTGCCACCTCACTTTCCCAACATGAATGCCATGCCTTCTATGCTATGCCTACATAGAATATGAATGCACAGTTTGCTAATATGCCATTTGCACCTAATCTTTACTATGCTGCATTTAGTATGCCACAAATGCCATTTAGCATGCCTTACTGGAATAACATGTTCACTAATAGCATGCCATTCCCTGTTAATCAAAATATGCATGATAATTCTGCTGTAATGAATGGTTTCAAAGGTTCAACTCAAATGACTAAGGATGAATCTGATATCCCCAAGTCGAATGAGATCAAACCTAAGAAACAGAAAAAGAAAGCTAACAAGGCAGGACCCAAGGAAACTTGGGTACCAAAATCAACTTGATTTGATTTTGATGTGTGCAGGGAAACCAAAAGAATCTATGGTACTTGGATAGTGGTTGTTCAAGACACATGACTGGTGATTCTACCCTGCTCACAGAGTTCAAGAAGAGAGCTGGCCCAAATATTACTGTTGGAGATGATAGCAAGGGTTATACTGTGGGATATGGCTTGATTTCAAAAGACAATGTCATCATTGAGGAGGTTGCCTTAGTGGATGGTCTCAAGCATAATTTGCTGAGTATCAGCCATCTTTGTGATAAAGGCAATTCAGTAACCTTCAATTCAGAAGCCTGTGTTGTGTCTAACAAGAGGAGCAACAAAGTGGTTCTCACTGGTGTGAGAAAAGGAAATGTGTACCTAGCTGACTTCAACTCATCAAATGCAGAATCTGTAACTTGTCTTCTCAGCAAAGCAAGTCAGGATGAAAGTTGGTTATGACACAAGAAGCTATCCCATTTAAACTTCAAGACCATGAATGAACTAATAAAGAAAGAACTTGTTAGAGGCATTCCTCAAGTGGAGTTTTCTAAGGATGGATTGTGTGATACCTGTCAAAAAGGAAAGCAGATCAAAGCATCATTCAGGAAGAAGCTTGATTCATCAATTGAAGAACCTTTGCAACTGCTACACATGGATTTGTTTGGACCAGTCAATGTATTGTCAATTTCAAGGAAAAGATTTTGCCTAGTTATTGTTGATGATTTCTCAAAGTTCTCTTGGAGATATTTCCTAAAGTCTAAAGATGAGGCTAGTGAAATCATTATCAATCACATAAGGCAAGTCAATAATCATCCCGACTTCAAAGTTAAAAGAATCAGGAGTGACAATGGAACTGAGTTCAAGAATTCTTCTATGAGAGCATTCTGTGAGGAAAATGGGATTATGCATGAGTTTTCAGCAGAAAGAACTCCACAACAAAATGGAGTAGTAGAATGGAAGAACAGATGACTTATTGAAGCTGCAAGGACAATGCTTGAAGAATCTAAGTTACCAACATATTTCTGGGCTGAAGTTATAAATACTGCATGCTACACTCAGAATATTTCTCTGATTAATCAAGCAAAATGCATGACTCCCTATCAATTGTTCAAGAACAAGAAGCCAACTCTAAATTTTCTTCATGTCTTTGGCTGCAAATGTTATATCTTAAGAAATCAAACTGATCAGAATGGGAAGTTTGATGCTAAAGAAGATGAAGGAATTTTTGTTGGATATGTTGTTGGTAAAGCATACAGAATCTACAATCTGAGAACCAACATTGTTGTGGAATTAATACATGTTGTGTTTGATGATAAAAAGATTGAAGGACTACAAGATGGAGATTACCATGAGAGCCTCAAGTTTGACAATGTGGAGATGGTCAGTGATGACAGTGATGATGAAAGTGATCAAGAAACTACTATTAGGGATTGTGCAGGAAAATCTACCGTCAATAAAGATGTTAACTCAACATCCATCGAGTTACAATCTGCATCATCCGTCGGTAGACAATCTGCATCATCCGTCGAGAGACAAGTAGCCTCATCCGTCGGTACTCAAAATTCACCATCCGTCGGGTTATCACAAAGGGCTGAAACTCAGAATAGATCACTTTCAGAAAATTCCCCTCTCTCAAATCAAAGATCCATAAACTCAGGGGGAGTTTCAAACAATCAAAACTCAATCACACATCAAGACAACAATGGGGCCTATTCATCCAGAGCTAATCTACCTCAACAAAGAAAATGGACAAAGGATCATCCTTTTGAGCTTATCATAGGTGATGTATCTTCTAGAGTTCAAACAAGGAGAGCAACTCAAGAAGAATGCCTATACAATAGCTTTTTTTCTAAGGAAGAACCAAAGAAGGTAGAAGAAGCTTTGTTGGATCCTGATTGGATTTTAGCTATGCAGGAAGAGCTAAACCAATTTGAGAGGAATAAGGTATGGAAACTGGTGCCCAAGCCTAAAGGAAAGAATCCAATAGACACCAAATGGGTATTCAGAAACAAGATGGATGAAAATGGCATAGTTGTCAGGAACAAAGCTAGATTGGTTGCTAAGGGCTATTGTCAACAGGAAGGAATAGATTTTGATGAAACATTTGCTCCTGTTGCAAGACTTGAGGCCATAAGAATTTTCTTAGCCTATGCACCCAATGCCAATTTCAAGGTCTATCAAATGGATGTCAAGAGTGCCTTTCTAAATGGTGATTTGGAGGAGGAAGTCTATGTCAGTCAGCCTCCTGGTTTTGAAGACTCAAATTTCCCAGATTATGTTTACTATCTATTAAAAGCACTCTATGGATTGAAGCAAGCACCTAGAGCCTGGTATGACACTTTATCAAAGTTTCTTCTGGAAAATTACTTCACAAGAGGTACTGCAGATAAAACTCTATTCTTTAGAAATGTTAATGGCTCTAGTATACTTGTTCAAATTTATGTAGATGATATTATTTTTGGCTCTACAGATGAAAAACTTTGCAAAAAGTTTGCCAAATTGATGCAAAGTAAGTATGAAATGAGTATGATGGGAGAACTAACTTACTTTCTTGGTATGCAAGTTAAGCAAGTTAGTGATGGAATATTCATTAGTCAAACTAAATACATTTATGATCTTTTAAAGAAGTTTGATCTAATGGATTGCACATCTGCAAAAACTCCCATGACCACTGCAACTAAGCTTGAATTAAACACTACTGAAAAGTCTGTGGATATTTCAAGTTATAGGGGCATGGTTGGCTCATTTCTGTGCTTAACAGCTAGTAGGATAGATATAATGTTTGCTACATGTTTATGTGCTAGATTTCAGGCTGATCCTAGAGAATCTCACTTAGTAGCTATTAAGAGAATTTTCAGATGTCTCAAGGGAACACCAAAACTTGGCATTTGGTACCCTAGAGATTCTGGTTTTGATCTAACTAGTTATTCATATGCAGATTATGCAAGTTGTAGAATTGATAGGAAAAGTACAACAGGAACTTGTCAATTTCTAGGAAACAAGCTTGTGTCCTGGTTCAGTAAAAAGCAGAATTCAGTGTCTACTTTTACAGCAGAAGCTGAATATATTGCTGCTGGCAGTTGCTTTGCACATATTTTGTGGATGAAAAATCAATTGCTAGACTATGGTTTGCAAGTTGAAAGGATTCCTATTTTCTGTGATAACACAAGTGCAATTTCCATCACTGAAAATCCAGTACAACATTCAAGGACAAAGCACATAGACATCAAGTACCACTTCATAAGGGAACATGTAATGAATGGTACTATGGAACTACACTTTGTTCCAAGTGAGAAGCAGCTTGCAGATATATTTACCAAGCCACTGGATGAATCCACATTTTTAAGGTTGGTAAGTGAGTTAGGTATGCTAAATTATTCTTAAATCTTTTTAGATAATCTGCAAGTTATAATGCAGCCAGAAATTTAATTGATTTTTCAGCCTTAGATGGAATTTTGGCTAAGTCAGAATTTACATCTCGACGGATGATCTTTATCCATCGAGTTTGATCATCCGTCGGAATACGGTTTGTAAATGAAAATCAATTATTTTTCTAGAATATTTTATAACTCGACGGATAACTGATTTATCCTCATCCGTCGAATTGTCTTAATCTTAGCTGTTAATTTCCTGAACATTATCTATCGGGTATACTTACAGTTTGTAAGCATAACACGACGGATAATTGATGGAATTTTTATAGTTTATTTTTTCTAACGGCTATTTTGGGCAATTTTCATTGGTTACTTTATTTTACTTTATTATTTTTGACAGTTATTTTTGAGATAGTATAAAAGCTTATTTTCCTCTCATTGCTTTTCTTTTATCATTCTCAAATCATCTGCTCTAAATTCTCTCTCTCAAAAGCAACTATCATCTCTATCTCTGCAATTTGTACTCTCTAACAATGGCACCAGTAGTCAAGATCATATCACAAACTGGATACATCTATGAGAAGAACAACTTCACGGCTCTAGTAAATAAGGGGATTCAACATTCAAGTGACTACCACAAAATGATGGATTTTGTGAAGAACTGCAAACTCAGCTATGCAATGCTAGAATCACTCACCATCTTCTATGAGGTTGTTGAAGAGATGTGGACTACTGCCTCATACAACTCGACAGATAAGACCAGCACACTCACCATTAAAGGTAAGGAATTCTATATCAACAGTGATGTTATCAAAGCATGTTTCAAGATTCCTGATAATACTGTGACTTCACAACACACAGACACTGATATAGTTAATATGCTTAATTCCATTAACTATGCACTCACTACTTCTAAGTTAAGTGACATTAGGAGATTGGGTCTTGGGAAGGAATGGAGTTTCATGTGTAATATAGTGACCAAGGTCTTTTTCTGGTAAAATCAGTAATTTTGATTCTGTCAATATTTCTATGCTTAACATGCTAGTTACAGATAAGTTTTTCAATTTTAGTGATCTTATTTTGTTTGAGATGGGGTTTAAATAAGAGGGGTAAAAATATTTATTATGCTAGATTTTTCATGATGTTAGCTAACCACCTCTCTGAGGAAATTGTGCTTGAGAACCCAAACAACAAATTAGATTGTTGGGTTCAACAGAGAAGAATTATTGCAGATTTGAACAGGGCAAATCATCACAAGGAGATGCCACTCTTCTATTTCCCTGTAATGGAAGCACCTCAGGTAAGTGAGGTAAGTTCATCTGTACCTACTATTCCAACCTCACAAATTTCTTTGAATTCTAGTGTAGCTATGACAACTGTGTAAATGACCCAACAGTTGCCTACCCAAGCTACCAAACCATCAAAAGTTATAAAATCCAAATCAAAGAAAGCCCCCTCTGGTATCTCTCAAAAGATGCTAGTTGTAAAATCCACCAAAACCAAAGAGGGGAGTGTGAAGGTCGTAAAGGTAGGTGAGGGACAAGGTGAACATAAAGGAAACCCTAAGGATAAGGATGGAGAGTTGAGTGGTTCCCAGCCTAGCCACACTGCAGTTTCCCAACAAACTGCAGTGATTAATAAGGACAAAAGCTCATTTCTAGTTGCATCCTCTCAAAAGGATGTGACTATTGAACAAAGCTCTCAACCAAGAGCACAGGTCAAAAGGGTAAGGGACACTAGCTCACCCCAAACTTATGCCAGAAAGAAGAAATCCAAAACCTTTGGGGATGCACAGGGTTCACACACTGTGCAAACTGGTGCTAAAGACACAGTCACTGCACCTTCACAAATTTAGCTTGATGTGGCTCCAATAAATGTGGAGTCACAGCCAAAATCTCTAGTTATAGAAGCACCTCAAACACCAAATTCTCCCACAAACTCTCTGGATGTGGATATGATCAATACATCAATCTCTGATTCCCCTTCTTTAACTCTATTGGAGAAGCCAAAATCTAGTGCAAGTGAGCATCATCTTTTGGATGATTTGTTGGCTCACTTGCCAATTCTTTCAGGATCTGTTGAATCCTCTGTGCCCAAAATCTCATCAATCAGCACATAGTCCACAATAGTTTCAATTCCAAGTTCATTCATTTCTACTCTCTCGATGGATATTGTTCATCCGTCGAGTAGTGATTGTATCCCGATGGATAAGCTTAACAGCAGTTATCCGTTGGCTAGCCAAACTACTACCCCGACGGATGTCCCTCATCCGTCGAGTGTCTCTGCACAGCTTCTCATTTCCTCAATTATCTCAAGTGCAGAAGATTTAGTAATAGTACAATCACTTCTAGGATTGAGAGAAGGGAGTGACAATATGAGTGAGAGTCTGGGTTGCTCCCAGGAAAAAGGAGACGAAAATAGTGAAAATATGCAATCCACTTCTTCAGGATTGGCAAAAGAGAGTGAGAGGAGTCCCACCTTAGATGGTGAAGGTGAGGGTGTGAGGGTGGGAAGCCAGGGTGAGACCCTGATGCAACAAAAGAGAGAACAAGATAGAAATGCAGGTACAGGAGTAATAAGGATGGATGTTATTGCTAGTGAGTCAATGAATGTCCATGATGCAGACAGGGAGGGACTATCTCAGCAACCTCAAGCTGTTATAGATTCCACCTCCCTTGATGCTGAGGCATTTACTCACCCTGTTCCAGCTTATCAACTTCTAGCTGAACAGGGCAATGACAATACAGAAAGGATGCTCAATTTGGTGCATACCACTCAGTCAATGCTAAGAGCTAAGGATGCCATCACAGCTTTGCCCTCTACAGCTGGTGATGTTGACTATGAGACTGGTGGTTCAGCAGATTTCTTTGGAGATGAAGGTGGAGATAGTGAAGAAGAGGCATTGGACATAAGGGGAGAAGTAGGTTCCAGTTCAAGATCAGGCATACCATCATGGGCATTTTCAAAACATTATGATGAACACTACTTCAAGACAACCCTGTTCCAACTCATAAATCAGACAAATTCTGCTCTTCAAACCACTACAAATGCCAACACCAAGAAGATCCTTCAAGCACATCTTGCCTCTCTGCAACTACAACAAATTCAAGGCTTTCAACATGCTAGAGATGTCAACACCATCAAGGGTGATATTGATGAAATGAAAAAGGCTATTTCTGACAAGATGGACTCTAAGCTTCCAGAAGCTACAATGCTTGACATCAAGAGACAACTCAGGAAAAATTCTGATCTTGCCATAAAGATAGATGCCTTAGATACAAGAATGACAACCATGGAAGCATCTCTAACAACCATTCATCTACATCAAGCTCAACAAACAGACTTGCTTCAGAAACTGGTGGTTGCACAAACCTCCTCATCTACTCAACTTGATGATAATAAAAAGGGGAGAAAGGACCAAATGAGGGGGAGAAGCTTCACATTCAAATCAGTAAAGTAATTGTGCCTACAATTGCTCTCACCAAGCCACCAGTAACAGATAGTATTGATCTGATCAATGAAGCAGCAACCAACATAAGAGCAGCTGAAAAGAAGAAGTTGAGTCCAATCAACTGGGAGAAAATTGTTGAGGACATACAAAAGAAGTTTAGACTAGTAAAGAAGCCAGAAAAGTTAGCCATTCATCACTCTCAAGTTAAGCAAATTTATGTGAATGAAATGAGCATGAACTATCTGGAAAGAGGACAACCATCTTGCATCAAATCTCCAAAGGCTGAAATAATTCCTAAACCAAGGGTGAACTATCCAAAATCATCATTAAAGAACCCTTTGGATACAGTGTATAAGACACCTAAGCCCGATGAGAAGAAGATTCTATCAAGATCAATTGCCTTCTACAAGGATCCAGCTGATTCAGCTTTAAAAAGGAGAATTGCTAAAGTTTTCAGAAATGGTAAAGAAATTTGTGTGGTGGCTGGACATCCTCAATTTGCTCAAGCAAAGAGAGAAGAAAAAGCAAGACTAAAGCAAAAAAAGAAGCAAGCTGCTCTAGATGCCAAAAAGGCTAAGCAAAAGAAAGAGCAAGCTGCTATCTTGGCCAAGCTACAAGCTGTAAAGCCAACACAACAAATTTCTGTCAGCCATCTGAAATCACTAAATCTCAAGATCCAAAGAAGCAAGTTGAATCACAACAGAAGAAAGCTTCAAGATACAAGGAATTGGCCAAAAGAACCAAAAGGAAATTGGTCAGTTTTCCAAGGAATCCACTCCAACTACAACTCAAGCATCAAAACCCTCTGTGGTATTTGAAGACATCAAGGTGGTGGATCCTTACAGGAACATTCATGGTGAACCTATTGTCCTTAAGGATGAACCAATAGACTGGGAGAGTCTACAAATTCCTGACTTCAATTTGCCAATCCTTAGCAAACCAAAAAGAACAAAGTCAAGAGCAGTCAAGAAAGTGAAGTTGTCACCTCTCAAATCCAAATCTCTAACTAAAGCTCAATCCAAAGTCAACAAGGGAGATTACATGTACTTATATGACATCAAGGAATTCTATGATCTAAATCTCTATCTAGATGAACTAGAAGAAGTGAGAGGGATTGATGCCTACACGAATCTACCTGAAAGGTTAGTTTTCAAGTACAAAGGAGGAAAGGAGATTCAATGGCCACTTCACAGGATTCTTCAAGAAAGCCAAACTGTGCTGATAAAGGTTTATTCATCCTTCAGGAAGAACTTTGGATTCAATGTAACTGCAAGAAGACTGGTTCTAAAGAAGATTGAAGAACTGAGGAGTTTTAGAGCTAAAGATGTACTCCCAAAGACTCTAATCATTCCCTACACAGGGAAAAGAGTGCATCTAAGGCCCTACTGGATGATGGAGTTCATGGATGACAAAGGAGTGAGAAGATTTTTCGGATTAGAAGACCAATTGAGCATCTCTAGCAATGAAACTCTTTTGGAAATGTAGGAAAAACTAAATCTCTCAGAATTTGATGAACTGGAATTCCACAGACAGCTCCAAAATCGGATAGAAGAAAACAACAGAAAGCTTGAAAAGAGATCCAGATCTTCAAGGAAAAAGATTAATTTGCTCAGGCTAGAGGAGCACCTTGAAAATGACTGTGAGCAAATCTTTGTACATTTTGTTAATTGAAGCACTTTACGGTATTTTTTACTTTATTTTGAAGCTGTATTTTTAGGGTGTTTTGTTATCATCAAGTTTCTCTTAATTTATGGCTATAATTCCAGTAGACATAAATTGGGGGAGATTGTTGTGAATATGTTGTGAACTTGATGATTTTATTAACAAAACACCTTAGTAGATTTTACTAAGTGAATAATGTAGCACTCGATGGATAAGGATTGTAGTCCCGACGGATGACTCTATATAGTCCCGATGGATGATGATTTACTATCCATCGAGTGAGTAGCTTGTGTAACAATAAGTCTGTAGCACATTTCTGTATACACATTGTTTAGATTCTATAAGTAGTACTCAAGTCATGTTGACTGTAACTAGATATGCAGAATAGGTTGATTAATTATACATAGATGATGTCTTGTAATTCTGCATAAATGAAGTGAAGTCAAGTGCTAGATAGCTACCCGACGGATAAACAACAATGCTACTCGACGGATGATCAACTAGGCAACCCGACGGATGATCATGTACCCGATGGATAATCAATTCAAACATCAGTTGACAGTGACAACACAGTCACATGCGTCGAGTGTATGCAAATGGAATGTGGAAGCCTATTCAACTGGGTTTTAGAGAATAAAGAAGCATTGCCATTTCCATGCTATTATGAAGATATTCAAAGATGCTGAAAAAGAGTAATGAAGCAGCATAATATTAGACTAGATAGTTTTTGTCTTATTATCTTGTCTTATTAATTTGTAATCTTGGTGTTATATAAACCAAGAGTAACAAATAGAACAACAAGAACTAAGCAACAAACAGAGAAACATTTGTAAGCTGTATTCTTAGCATTTCTCTGCAATCTTAGTTGTTAGAATTTGTAAGCAGCTGTGTGCTAACTGCTACACAGAGTTCTCTTGATATATTATATATCTCTGGTGGATACATTCAAATCCACCAGAAAGTTTTTAAAGACTTGTGTTTTTAATTACTTGTGTTTTTAATTACTTGTGTTTTGATTCATTTTAAGTTATTATTCCGCACTCTGCAAATCAATTCACACTGATATATATATATATATATATATATATATATATATATAAGTTAGAACACCTTTATTCTTGAAAAAGTTTCAAGAATTCCATTCAACCCCCCTTCTGTAATTCTTGTTGCATTTTTAGGGACTAACAAGTAGCCTAACCTTGGTTTTTATAATGAAAATGAATATCCAATTCTAATCATTGTGTAACACCCCCAGATCCGGGGTCGGGGATCCGGGTCGTCACGGTCTTTCTTTCCACAATAACACTTCACTTAATTAATAATAAACAACCTTATGCTGTGACCCCACACTAACACACACCACAACCCGTTATAGTCTCAGAGATGAAATTCAAATAAGTACAAGTCTTTGAATCCCCAATTTAAAAGTTATTACAACCCAAAATGATTACTTGATAAATTTACAGTTAATTGCCATTATCTGCCACAAGTTATAATTATACATAATTGATTCTCAAAAGTAGATGGTCTGATCTACAATAGATCTACCTCTGCAGCTATAGCAGCTACAACATCAACGGGAAGACACAGGACGCTTCCCACGCGCTTGCGCTGGGTCTGCTGGAGTCTGGCCATCTTTCCTAACTGTTGTTGTGTGATGAAGAAATAAAGCAAGGGTGAGCAGCAAGCCCACCAAAATAATATGTATAATGATTTACAATATATGAGCCTACTCATAATACTCATGAAAGTCTTGGTCAAAAGAAATGAACCAAGTTGATATCTTAATGCGATGAAGTCGCAAAATATTCAGTATATATATATATACATATATACTTTTCAAAATATTGGAAGTCCTCTTCCATGCATAATACACACAGAATTCCAGTGTATAACTGTATAAAAATATCGTTGCAAGGTGATCTCATATATCTAACCTTGTCTCAACGTTTTTCTGAAAATCTTTGTCATGTATAAGATAATCATTTACTAGATATAAGTTTAAAAGATGAAGTTACAAGATACTCCAATATACTTATATCTTTTCCAAATACTACTTGAACTACCACCGTTCAAGTATAATTAGTTTCAAAAGTTCATCACATAGATGAGACTACAAGACCAGATTTGAATAGATTAAATCTTTTAAAATATCATCAAAATACAATGAAGTTACGAGTCCTTCATTTGATGCAAACATCATTTTGAAAACTTGACCCTGCCAACACTCAACAATCGCCCAACCGTAGCCTTTCTATCGAAGTGCTCTGGGTAGTGTTGCAGAAATATCCAATTGGATGATGAACTCATTACGGGAGTTTACCGCGCCAGGAAGACCACTTACGATGATCAGTCGTAGTAGTACAACCCCACCATTTTCTACATGTAGAGGAGAACCTGTCGGATTTACTTGTCAACCGAACACTGAACTCCTAAGGAATGGACCGCCTTAGCGGAACTTCCAGGCCATTTGGGCCAATATAATAAGGCTGGGCCGGCGCTACTCGACCACTTACGCCACTCCTAGTTCAGATGAAATCCATGACTCTGAAACATAAAGCTCGTTTCCCCCTTTCCCCAAGTAGAAACTTGTTGATACGGCTCCACCAAGAAGTCGTACCTAGTTGGAAAGGAAAACTCACCGATATTTCCCAGGCGATGCCTGTTAATGGATTAACTTGTTCCAAGAATTTTACTTCCCGAATATTGGGTAAGTAATCAAAAACTCTTTTACCAAGACAGCAACCTTGTTGCGAATATAAAACACACCACCGAGCCGGATCCCCCAGGTTTTGAGCGAGTATTTAAATTCCCTTTTTAAAAGGAAGATCTTAAATATAAAAATAGTTTTGGGATCCGCTCTAACTTTTGAAAATCATTTTAAAGACTCGAAAACACTTTAAAGAGTGTTTGGAGTAAAACTGATTTAATGAAGTAAATCAGTCCCCAGAATATTTAGAAAATGTCTGAATATTATTATTTAAATAATATTCCCATAAAAGATAATCTTTATAAAATAATTGAAGTAGAAGTATTAAAACTTATACTTGAAATGAATAGCAAATAATCAAAGATATACTTATACGAAAGTAATATCTTTATTTGAATAATCAAAAATAAGTTTGATTATCGACACCTTATTCTTTAATAAAATAAAGAATATATCTCAGCAAATAATCGGAGTCATAGATCCTCAAATGAATATTCAAATAATATTCAATAAATAATGTAAAGGAGTCATACGCCTTCGAATAATATTTGAAATAATATTCAATAATAAAATAAAGTTAAAGTTATCGAATAAACCTTATTCGATTAATAGTTTTAAAAACTATATCCATATATATATATATATAAATAAATATATATATATATATATACTCGGGAACATCGACTCCCGGTTTAGAAATATGTTCACCTTTTATCCCCTATACTAAGGGTATACGCAACTACTTGCTTATTTCTAGCATAGGTATTATGCAACTATAAGCATTGAAATCAACAGATAGATAACCAGATTACGAAACAGACATGCATATATACCATATTAGCATGCTCCAATATATCGCAAAATTTGCTAATAACAATCATGCAATATCACAAGATAATGCATATACATATATTTACATCACAGCAACAGTATAACGGGTAGAAAACTTGCCTGAGCGACTGGGGTTACGAATGGCTCGGGACGAGTCTGGTAACCTATAAACAACAAGTAAGTTGGAATTAAACCAAAATCACTTGTAAATCTATACTTTAACTAACTTAGACTCTAACGCTTGTTTTGCGCTCACTGATTCGCTTAAGCCACTCGGGTACCCTCGGCTCCACCATTTTTAATAATTTAACCTTTACGAGTTTTAAAGCGATTCCTTCGCGAGTGTCTTACCAACTGCCTAACACACTTACCATAAATGTTTCATACATTAATTAACCCTTTTTGGTCTTTAACCTATGTTTCAAAGTAAGGCGAGGGAAAAAGTTTCGTTCGCGAAACGCCGTTACTTGAAACGGTCGTTTCTCCTAAACCGTGCATCGGAATCGAACGAACTACATATCAAAACGAAGCTCGTAACATGAGCTATCTAAACATGGCAGTGGTCATAGTCTAGCAGGAGGTTCTCGGGTCCTAATGTTATGAACAAAAGCAGTCTAAAGTAAATCGGACATTACGACGGCTATGTTTACGCGATTTCCCAATTTTAACCATTCAACACCAACCACAAACCAACCTCAAATCCAACATACAACCAACATCCATCCTCATCACATCATAACAACCCCAACCAATTCAATTTAATCATTCATACTTATGCCTAAACTTAACTTTAATCATACTTAAGTTCCTTTAAATCAAAACCACAACAATTACCATTCCATTTCACTACCATTCCAAATCCCAAACTCTAAATCATAACAACAAGCTACAATATCAACCCACTAATCAAAATTATCTTATAATATATAGGAATCTAGGGTTTGGAGATGGTATACCTTCCTTGAAGTGGTGGGTGGAGCTAGGAAGCCTTAAGAAGCTTTGAGAAGTCTTAAGAATGCTTGGATCTTCAAGAAAACAAGAAAAATTCAAGTTAAAAACTTGAAAACACTATTCATTGTCTTCTTCTTTGATTAAATGAAGAAGATTGAGAAGGAATTAATGGCTTAAACTCATGATATAGTCCTAACTAAGCATGAAGATGATTAGGGAATTATCTTACCAATTTAGGAAGCTTGGATCTTGGATTTTGAATTTCTCTTGCCTTTTGAATAGTGAAAAGCCGTGAGCAATGAAGAACAAAGCCTTGGTTGCTTTTGATTTTTGATGAAAATGATTTTACTTGGCTTGGTTGATTGGTTTTTGTGCTTGCTTTAGTCAATTACCTTCTTGCCCTTGGATTTGTGTGGTTACAAAGCCACCACACCTCCTTCCTTCCCATGTCATGCTTATGTCATCCTCATGATGTCATCCTCACTTCCTTGTCCTCTTTCTATTGGTTGGATGACATCATTCCCACTAATCCCTTTGATTAACTTCCTAATCGTTTGCCTAATGACCGCTGATCTGTTATACGGTTCGCTTAACTTTCGTTCTCGTTTATCGTTTGAAGGATCATACCCGGGATCTTATTACTTAGGTTCCCTTAACCTTTCTCAATACATTATATTCCTTTTTATGATCCTCTATTATAATCCTTTAATTTAAATCCTTTTTATCCTGTTACCTTATACTCAATTCTCTCCGTATCTTGTGGATTTCCGGGAAAAACCAAAGTGTTCGGAATTGGATTCTGACGATCTTTACATACACTTATATACTTCATAGAGTACTAATAATATCCCATAAGATCAATAACAGAACCCCTACATAGCGTGGCATGAAAAGTTTTCTCGTTCAGCAAAAACACTATTCATAAGGGTTTCAAAATTTCTCAAAAATTGGGGTTATTACACATTGCTTATCAGTAAACTTGATTCCTTATATCATTTCAATTGATCATTGTTAATCTCAGTTACTGTCATTGTGACTTGCTGAGCTAGTTAGCTCACTCGTGCAAATCTGTTTATATTCTTTTCCAGTGAAAAAGGAAACTGGTGGTAGCGAGGATCCCAGATAAGTGTGCGAGCTAGGTATCCAGGTTGAAATGGAATATACTAGAAGATGATGTTTAGCTTGGTTGTGTTGATAGTTTCTAATAAATTTTAAACTTCAGTTGTAAGATAAATAAACTGGGATTTGGTACGTTTGTGTAATAAATAAGATTGTGGCTTGTGGACATACTTTAAACTGCGTCGTTCCATGGATTATGGTAAGTAGGGTCATTTCATATATATTATTATATTCATAACATGTTTAAATATGGTGTGTGTGTGTTGTGGGCCCCAAACTTCTGATCCAGGTTTGGAGGGCGTTACAGTTTGGTATCAGAGCTACGGTTTAAAGTCACTGCCACAAGCCTAGATTGTCGGGAAGGGGTAGAGGGTTAATATTAGTATTAGGAAATAAAGAAATAGAATGTCGAGAAGTTGAATACGACTAAATAGTAGGTTTTAGTATGATTCGTGCTGAGATTCGAGATTCTTATCTAGCAATGTGATTTTCTGATAGCAGCGTTGGTAGATTCCTTTATTTCGATATCATCTGATTACTTGGAGCCTTTCGTCAGAGGACCGTCATCTGATCCACGCCCTGCTCTTCCGCCGATGTCAGCCATAATACCCGTTGCGACGGATGCAGCAATGCGAACTATTCTACCTCCAAGTGTGAGACCAACTATTCAAGGACCTCAACCTGCTGATTCTACCAGAAATTCGGCTGCAGGTGTGTCTTAGGATTCTGTTAATCCCATTATAAATCAGATTCTCTCCTTCCCTATTTGTGAATTTTTCTCTCTAAACATTGTTTCTTTCCTCTGTGATTCTATCGGATGATTGAGGCAAATAATGCATATGCGTTGACTATTTGTCTGTGTGACAAAAGGGTCTGGTGGGATGCCACCGAATTATGTGTATTGAACTATGCGGTACTAAGACTGGCCATCTTATGTACTTGTATGGTTGCTCTCAGTCATACCTACATCTTCTTCACTATTCCTTCTCATTCGATTAACTTGATTTTAAAATTTCATTTGGTATTCTATGATAATGAATTTCTTCAGTAATCTATAGTATGAGGCTCTTCTTTTGGAGTGAGAAGCCCTGTAGGGCACAGGTCCGGGAACTACAACACATTATCAGGACTATGGATGTCGGCGGGAATGTGAAGGAATTTCGGAATGAGATTCAGGTGACCCAGAGAGTACTTGAAACTAGACGACGGAGATAATGTGACAGCTGATATATGTATAATATTGTGCGATATGTAAGATCAGACTTTTGGTGGGAATATAAATAAACAAGACTTGCTGACTAATGGATAAACCTGTTGTACCTTTGCCTTCAATAAAATGTTTCACGCTTGTACCACCAAACTTTGATATACACCAGTACCTTTCCTTTCTAGTATGGTCATCTACCTTACTATACCTGTTTTGTTTTATTGCACCAGTTATAAAACTCTTGTGATAACCTGTATTTTTCCCCTAACTATTTATATTCTGTAAAGAAGCATGCAATTTACTTAGTTCGACTATTGAAAATGTTTTCAAATTGTTATTCCCTAACAATACAACAAGAATTACAGAAGGGGGGGGGGGTTGAATGTAATTCTGGCCTCTTTTGAGATTTATAAAAATGTTCTAACTCAATATATATATATAAGTGTTTAATTTACAAAGTGCGGAATTAAGAATTCATTAAATCAAACACAAAGTAATAAAAACACAAGTCTTTAAAACATTCTGGTGGATTTGAATCTACTAAGGTGTTTTGTTAATGAAATCATCAAGTTGACAACATATTCCCAACAATCTCCCCCAATTTATGTCTACTGGAATTGTAGCCATAAATTAAGAGAAACTTGATGATAATAAAACACTCTAAGAATAACGATTGAAAATAGTAGATAAAACTGATAAGTGCTGCAATATTTACTGAAAATTTAACAATGCAAAGTATACAAAGACTAGCTCACAATCATTATCAAGGTGCTCCTCTAGTCTGAGCAGATAAGTCTATTTCCTTGATTGTCTAGGTTTCTTCCCAAGCCTCCTGTTGTTCACTTCTATCTGGTTTTGGAGTTTTCTGTGGAATTCAAGTTCATCAGCTTCTGAGAGATCTAGCATTCCTTGCATTTCCAATAGAATCTCATTGCTAGAGATACTCAATTGGTCCTCCAATCTGAAAAATCTTCTAACTCCCTTTTCATCCATAAATTCCATCAACCAATAAGGCCTCAAATGTACTATCTTTCCTGTGATGGGAATAGATAGAGTTTTTGGAAGTGCATCTTTGGCTCTATTACTCCTCAGCTCCTCAATCTTCTTTAGAACTAATCTTCTAGCAGTAACATGGTACCCAAAGTTATTTTTGAATGATGAGTAGATCTTTATTAGAACAGATTGGCTTTCTAGGAGAATCCTGTGAAGTGGCCACATGATCTCTTTTCCTCCCTTGTATTTGAATACCAGTCTTTCAGGGAGATGTCTGTGAGCATCAATTCCTCTAACTTCTTCCAATTCATCTAAGTAGAGGTTAATGTCAGAAAACTCTTTAATGTCACAGATGTAAAACATATCTCCTTTATTGACTGTGGATTTAGATTTGACTAGGGTCTTGGATTTGAGAATCACTGGTTTCACTTTCTTGCTAGCTCTTGTCTTTGTCTTATTTTTATTGAAGATAGGAAAGTTTAGCTTAGGAATATGCAAGCTATCCCAGTATACTGGCTTATCCTATAGAATTATGGGCTCACCATGTATATTCCTAGTTGGATCCACCACCTTGAATTCTTCAAATACCACTGAGGGTTTTGATGTTTGAGTTGTAGTTGTGGACTTTTTAGGAATATTATCTTCCATTTCTTCATCATTAAAGTCCAATTTTCTCTTGGAATGGAGCTTGTATTTGAATCTTCTTTTCTGCTGTGGTTCTTCTTGTACTTTCTGATCCCTAAGTTCAGCAATTACAGTTGGTTGTGCAGGAATTTCTGTTATGGATTTTACAGCTTGAAGCTTGGCCAAGATAGCAGCTTGCTTCTTCTTTTGTTTAAGTTTTTTAGCATCCAGAGCAACTTGCTTCTTTTCTTGCCTGATTCTTTCTTTCTCTTCCATCTTAGCTTCCACAAATATGGGGTGTCCAGCCACCACACAAATTTCCTTACCATTTCTGTAAATCTTGGCTAATCTTCTTTTGAGTGCTGAATCGGTTGTATCTTTGTAGAAGGCAATTGACCTAGCCAACAACTTCTTCTTATCTGGCCTAGGTGTCTCATACACAATATCCATAGGATTCTTGTCCAAAAACTTTGAATAGTTTCTTTTAGGCTTCATGATGAAATCTGCTTTTGGAGATTTGATGCAAGATGTTTGGCCTTTTTCCAGATAATTTATACTCATTTCATTCACAGAATTGTTCTTGACTTGAGAGTGATAAATGAATATTTTGTCTAGCTTCTGAATTGGCCCAAACTTTTGTTGAATTTTTGCATCTATCTTTCTCCATTTTTCTTTCAGCTCCTTCTCAGCTGCTGCTACATCAATCTTTAGCAGTTTGTCATCTATGTTTAATTTTGCTGCTACCAGATTTATGATGTCAATGATGTCCATGGCGGGTGGCTTTGTGAAAGCAATTGTTGGCACAATCACTTTGCTGACTTGGATATTTAGCACTTTCTGCTCCCCCTCACTCCTTGATTCCTCTTGACTGATTGGGATAATAAAGCTTTCTTTCTCCCCCTTTTTGTTATCAGCAAGTTGAGTAGAGGAAGAGATTTGTGCTGCCACTAGCTTTTGAAGCAAGTCTGTTTGCTGTGCTTGATGTAGATGAATAGCTGTTAAAGAAGCTTCCATAGCAGCCATTCTTTTATCCAAGGAATCCACTTGAGTAGCAAGATCTGAGTTCTTCCTTAGCTGTCTTTTAATATCAATCATTGTAGCTTCTGGAAGTTTAGCATCCAATCTTTCATAAATGTCCTTTTTCTTTTGATCAATCTCACTTTTGACAGAAGTGACATCCTGATTGTGTTGGAAGCCTTGGATTTGTTGTAATTGAAGAAAAGCAAGATGTGCTTTTAGGAGCTTCTTGGTGCTGGCATTTGTTGTGGATTGAAGAGCAGATTGTGTCTGATTTATGAGTTGAATGAGGGTGGTATTGAAATAGTGTTCATCATATTGCTTTGAAAATGCCCAAGATGGTATACCAGATCTGGAACTAGGGCCTACTTCTCCCCTATGTCCAGTGACCCCTCTTCACTATCATCACCAAAGAATTCTTCTGATCTACCAGCTTCATAGTGTATGTCATCACCAGCTGTGGAAGGCATAGATATGATGGCATCCTTTGCCCTTTGCATGGATTGAGTAGTGTGCACCAAATTTAGCATCCTTTCTGCATTTTCATTGCCCTGTCCATCCAAAAGTTGATATGTTGGAATAGGATGAGTAAATGTCTCTGCATTCAAAGAGGTGGAATCTATAACAGCTTGACTTTGCTGAGATAGATCCTCTATATTTGCTTCAGTGATATTCATTAACTCACTAACAATGATGTCTACCCTTATTTCTCCTATACCTGCTTTTCTCTCATGATCTCTCTTTTCTTGCATCAAGGGCCCCCCTTGGCTTCCCACCCTCACACCCTCACCTTCACCATCTAAGGTGGGACTCCTCTCACTCACTTTGGCCGGTCCTGAAGAAATGGACTGCATTTGTTCACTCTTTTTCTTTCCTTTTTCCTGGGAGCAACCCGGACTCTCACTCAATTCCCTCCCTTCCTTAAGTCCTTAGAGTGATTGTACTTCAGTCCTAAGAGTGATTGTACTACTACTAAGTCTTCTGCACTTGTAAGAATTGAAGAAATTTGAAGTTATGCAGAGACACCCGACGGATGAGGAATATCCATCGGGATAGTAGTTTGGCTATCTAACGGATGACTGCTGTTAGGCTTATCTGTTGGGATATAATCACTACTCGATGGATGATGAATATTCATCGGGATAGAAGAAATAAATGAGTTTGGAGTAGAGACTATTGTAGACTCTGTGTAGATTGATGAAAATTTTGGCACAGATGTCTCAACAGACTCAGAAAGAAATGGCAAGTGAGCCAACAAATTATCTAAAAGATGATGCTCACTTGCTTGGATTTTTGGCTTCTCCAAGAGAGTTAAAGATGGAGAATTTGGAAGTGATATCATGTCAACATCCAGTGAGTATGGGGGAGAATTTGGTGTATCAGGTGCTTTAATTATTAGAGATTTTGGCTGTGACTCCACATTTATTGGATCCACATCAATCTGACTTTGAGATGGTGCAGTGATTGGGTCTTTAGCACCATTTTGCATTGTGTGTGTGCCCTGTGCATCCTCAAGGGTTTTTGATCTTTTCTTTCTAGCATAAGTTTTTGGTGAGCTAGTGTCCCTACCCCTTTTGGCCTGTGCTCCTGGTTGGGAGCTTGTTTCAATAGTGACATCCTTTTGGGAGGATGAATCTAGTAATGAGCTTATTTCCTTATTAACAACCACAGTTTGTTGGGAAACTGTGGTGTGGCTAGGTTTGGGTACTCTCGTCTCACCAGCTTTATCCTTAGGGTTTCTTTGATTTTCACCCTGTCCCTCACCTTTCTCACCCACCTTCACACTCCCTTCTTTTTGTTTAGTGGATTTTGCAACTGGTTTCTTTTGAAAGAAACCAGAGGGGGCTTTCTTAGATTTGGATTTTGAAGCTTGTGATTTAGTAGCTTGGGCCGGCATCTGTTTGGTCATTGACACAGATGCCATTGCTACATTTGAAGGCAAAGAAATGTGTGAGGTTAGAAGAGTGGAGACATTAGAAATTACCTCACTTACCTGAGGTCCCTCAATTACTGGAAAATAGAAGAGGGGCACCTCTTTGTGGTGGTCTGCTCTATTAAGATCTGCAATTATTCTTTTTTCTTGAACACAACAATTCAGCTTATTGGTTGGGTTCTCAATCACAATGTTCTCAATGAGATGGTTAGCAAGCATCATGAAAAATCTAGCATAATAGACACTGTTATCTCTCTTATTGAGTTCTCCTAACTTAAAGCCTAACTCAAACAAAACCAAGTTAAAGTACTTATCAGTAACTAGCATGTAAAGCATAGATATATTAATAGAATCAAAGTTACTAATTTTACCAGAAAACACTTTAGTTGCCACATCACATAGATAACTCCATTCTTTCCTAAGACCTAACCTTCTAATTTCACTTAATTTAGAGGTAGTGAGTGCATAGCCCATGGAATTTAGCATGTTAACTATATCAGTGTCTGTGTGTGGAGCAGCAATAGTATTATCAGGAATTCTAAAGCATGCTTTGACAATATAACTATTAATGCAAAACTGCTTACCTTTAAGAGTGAAAGTGATGGTCTTGTCAGTTGAGTTGTATACTGCAGTTGTCCATATCTCCTCTACAACCTCACAGTAGATAGTGGGAGATTCTAGCATAGCATAGTTGAGTTTACAGCCTTTCACAAAGTCCGTCATTTTGTGGTAATTGCCAGACTGTTGAATCTCCTTGTTCACTAGAGCTGTGAAGTTGTTCTTTTCATAGATGTACCCAGTTTGAGACATGATTTTGACGACTGGTGCCATTGTCAGAGATTTGGAAATTTGTAGAGAAAGTATTTGCTTTTGAGGAAGAAAGAAGTTAGAGCGATTGAATCTTCAGAATGATAAAATAGTAGAACAAAAATGAATTCTGCTTTAATACTATCTCAGAAATAAACTGTCAAAAATAATAAAGTAAACTAAAGTGACCAATAAAAATTGCCCAAAATATGTAATATCCCATATTTTCAGATATTATTATTATTTAGAATTATTTATGTGAATTTTATGTGAATTTTAGTGAATTATCTGGTAATTGGAATTGATGTTTTGGATGTTTATACATGATATTCTTTGAGTATACTAATTTTTATATGTCCAGAATAAAGTATAGATAATTATGGTGTTTTCCTGGTAATTTTTGGATTGTTATATGATTTTATTATGAGTTATAGTTTTAATAATTATTTTTCGTATAATTACAAAACTATTTTATAAAGCCGGGAATCATCCAACTTCAACTGTTTTTACGTTTTTACAACCCGAAACTCTTCCGAAAACTCCTTCCTACCCTAATCTGGTAATTCCAGACATTTTTCGTGTTTTACCTTTTTCAATCCGGATTGCGGTTTGACCCATATGCGTCCCGGCGTACAATTTTCGATACGACAATCGTTTTGATAAATCAACAAAACCCGTATTCTCGAGAGACGGGAAAATTTAGATTATTTTCTCATAGGGTGTTTATATAAGAAGTTCGGTTTTGATAATTATCCAAATCTGGTATTAAATTGTATCATTTTTATATTTACTTAGCGGCTAAGTAATTTATTTTCAAATCCGATATGATCCAGTGGGATACTGGTTGTGTGTTTTAAATGAACTGATCCGTAATTTGGACGTGTGTTTATTAGCATATTTATCGAGTTATTCGTTTTATCTCGGTTATGTGCATCTGAATGTATTTTATACGTGTTCGGGTTTTTCTGTTAATTTAAGTATCATTTTTATTTTTCGAAAATTAACGGACCAGGACCCCACCGGGACGTCAAAGTCCACAAAATCTGTGTTTTTATTTTTATAAAATCAATCGTATTTCAAATACCCAGTATTTATATATTTTTGAATTATTCGTAATTTTTGGGAAATTTTGATATAAATTTTGTATTTTATCGCGTTTAAAATGATTCCCTACAATTATTATTTTGGGGCCTAATTATTTTAATTATGGGAATAAAAAAACCCTTAATTGATTTAGGGGTATTTATTTTCCAAAAATATAAATAACTGCAAAATTTCTAATTATTTTATTGATTTTATTAAAATTTCAGAAAATAGAAAGAAAACAAGAACAACTTTGGGGGTGAAATTCATTTATCAATCTTTGATTCATGATTTCCAGAGATTTACCAAACCAATTTTGTTGCTCTGCACACCAAATTGAAGCTTGTTTCGAGCCCGATCTGTTAATACCAAAATCACAAATCGAGGTTAAGTAATTTACAAAATCGATTTTAGTGTTCTTGAGTCGAATTTTGCCTTTTGATTTCTGTTGATTTTTGATCGTTTTTGAGGTTATAAATAGCTTTAAAATGATTCAAAGAATCGATTCATGTATTTATGTGGATTCTTTTGTTGCTAAATGATGAAAGTCGAGTATATGGGTTTTGCTATTTTTATTTTCAAATGTTCCAGATTATTCTTGAACTGATTGTTGATTTGGTTGGGTGGAATAGACTATACTGATACACAGCTTTATTTTCGTATGTTAAGCATTTGAATTGGTATAGAAATGACTGAAATAGCTGTTCGCCTGATTCCTTCTAAGCTTCACCCGATTCCATGGCGATTTTGGCCGGAATCCGGGTTTGGCTGCTGTTTGCTGTTAACGTGGGTTGTATTCGAGTGCTGGGGACTGTTTTGGTTGTACCTGGATTAAAAACCCGTTCGAACGATGTTGGAATTGGTTGGTTAGAGTCGATGTGGGTTCGCCGGATTCCGGCGTCGACTCTGATGAACATGCAGGCTGTTCTTTGTTGGCCCGATTATCCGACTGCGACCCGTTTCTTTTATTTCCTGACCCGGGTTTAATCCTCCCGAACCCTTATTCAGTTTTAAAAAAAAACTATTTTTGGAATTCCGATTTTAAAATAAATAAAAATTTCATTTCTATTTTCGAAAATCATTTATTTTAATTTCAAAAATCATTTACTTATTATTTTAAATTCTAAAAATTATTTTCTTAATTATTTTAAATTCTAAAGATTATTTCTTTTATTATTTTCAAAAATCTACATTTGTTTTAATTATTTATAATTTATTTTAATTAATTATTTATAGATTTAATTAATTGGTTAATTCATTTAATCAATTAATTTTATTTATAAATAGTTAAATAAAATACAATTATTTATAATTAATTCAAATAAATCCTAAAAAAATTGTTGAAAGATTTTAAAAATTATATTTTGGTATTTAAAAATCAATTAATGTTATTATTAATTGATTTATTCCTAATTATTCGTATTTTTATTCGTAGAAAATAAACCGTTCGTCCGTTTAATACGAAACGAACGCGTATAGACTCTGAAAAACATTTCGCTTCCAATAAAAATACTTTTGAGACCTAATTTCTTTTGTATTGAAAGGCCGTTTGATTTTTGAATCTTTCTGAGTTGATTTTTGATCGAAAAATCATATTTTGACCCGATTTCAGTTTCAAACATAAAAAGTCGAACTTTTTGACGAACTGAGGCATGTGTGATATGAATTATGTGATACGTAAGTTATGTGTTTACGTGCTATATGAATTATGTGCATATGTGGGTCAATAGTCGTGTGTTTGGCTGTTATAATTATGTGTGGGCTATCGTATGGGTAGATGATAGGATTTTGACACGCAGTTCATCGAGTAATTATCGTTTAGACGATTAAAGTTGTATCTTTTAATTATAGATGTGGATCATTTGAGTTGATCAGGACAAGACCTTGGATAAAGAATGAAATAGAATAGATCAAGAGTACAGTGGAGCAGCAATGCATACCTGGCTTCTAGCAATCGCAAGAGCAGTATATCAGTGAAATGTTGGAATAAAAGACGAAGATGCCTGAGATGTCAGAATGAGGGATTATGTTATTGCGAGTGTGACTAACTGCTAAACACCAAAGGCAAGTATCCCTATCATCACTTATTGTTCAAGTGATATTTATTTTGAATCTTATCATGCAACTGTCCCTATTCTCATTTTTAGAATAAATAAAAGTTTTACATATCGCTGAATTAAATGATTCCATTTATGCAAGTACTCTTTTGCTATTCTATGTTCAGAATAGCTAAGTGATTTTACTTATCAAATTACCGGATTTAAAAATGTTTTAGATTTGGATAAAAATGATTTAGTTGCGAGTAATCCTACCCAAGTGAATGGGGGAATAAAATTATTTAGGATGTCGATTGATTAAGCTCCTTTTCAATAAAAATGTTTTAAGATTGGAATGGTTACTGGTTACTGGTTACATCGTAGGTGATCGAGACAACGGTCCAGCTGTAATTTCTTTCAAGGCAAATATATTCCTTTTCTGGCGCCCTATAGGTACCGTATGACTGCGAGATACAGGTAGTACCTATATTTACAGTATGGCTGCGGGATACCGGTGCTGTTTCATGACTGATCATCAGGAATAGCATGAAATATAATTGGTTCCAATCTAAACCGTTGTTTCTAAATTGTTCTGATAATCATAGAATAAATGATTTATCAACTGTTTCTGTTTTGGACTAATGGTGAAATGCAGTTTTGATTCAGTTTCTGATTTATGCTTATACTTACTTTGTTGTCAAATATCAAAAGTTGTATTAGTATAGATGATTGATGTTTACTTCAGTATGGGATTTTGTGAGCATCAAAGTTCGTATTAATATCTAATTTGATATGATAACAAAATGAGTATTAATATCAAGAGTTCGATTTTGAATAAAGTTTGTGATTCATTCCATAATCATTATTTCATGTTATTGTTGTTTACGATAGTTCCGTGATAGGGAATAAAATAAACCCTGATTGTATGATTAATATCGCATTAATTATATTAATATCGGGCTAGCAGTTAAGCCCATTAGAAGAGGCCCAAGCCCTTGTTAGGGGCCCAAAAATAGCCCAGGAGTATAATTGGTGTTAAAATTAATCATACCAGATGCGATCCAATGACGAAGCCCAGTTAGAGAAGGTCCAAAATCCTGAATATTAATTAATTTCATAATTAATTAATAAGGGATAAAACAGCTGTCAAGATAAGTACCAATGAGGATATAAATCCTTGTAGATTAGCCCCCAAGGGACCTAATAGGATAAGGAACCAGTTTCCTACTTCCTTGGACTCCAAAGTCCATTCTAATTCAGAGACTTGTCCACCAAGTCTCCTAATCCTAGTCCAATTCAAGGACTCCCAACATCTATATAAGGGGTCTCATCCCCACCAATCAGAACTACGTTGTTTGACTTGATCCTTGGCAATCAGCAAGGTACATAGGCATCTTGTTAAGGCAGATTGAGTCACGAAACACAAGAGCAGTCAAATCGAGCCTCGAAGCTCACGTTCCCTAATAATAAATACATCAATTATTATACTTTAGTTTTTGATCCATAATATTTGGCGCCGTCTGTGGGAATCCGCAACAACAACCATGGCGAGAACACGAAGAACAAGCAGCACCCTTGAAGGAGGAACACAAGCGGGGACAACCCAAATGATTTCGTCAACCATGGAGGTACCTCCGTATTCAACCTATGCCGCCACCCAAGGAGGAGCCCAGGTAGGGGCAACTGAACCTCAGCCACAAGGGACGATTCCCTTGACTACTCAAGGGATGAATTCCCAACTTCAACAACTACATACACCTGTGAATTCTTGACCCATTGGGTATGAGTATTCAACTATTGTGACCACTAACCCCCTTATGGGATGCCCCTTTACCCCGAGGTTGAAGGAAGTGGACATGCTGGACGGAGTGAAGCACAGGGGCAGACACCCCCTACATACGCGGTTTGGCTCCTATCCCGGAGGATCTGAAATTTTCTTGTCCTTATACTGAGAGAGACTCTGAATCTTCGGATGATGAAGTGGCCCCAAGAAGGAGACGTGCTGGCAAAGAGCCGATGGCTGATGGTAACCAACGTCCTAGGAGCACTCGAGGGGTGAATCCCCAAGAAGTGAGGAGAGAATCAAGGCCCATGAGGCTGATATTCAAAGATTGAAGCGCGACTTGGAGGCACACCAGGTTCCCAGGCCCCCATTACCCCCTAGGGGGAGGAATCCTCCCCAAATCATAGACCTGGATGGTCTGTCACAGAGAAGGGCTATAGTCCCAAGAGCTGATCCAAGCAATCTTCTTCCCCTTGGAGATCCTGATGATCCTACTCCACCATTCACTGAAGAGATAATGAATGCCCACATCTCAAGGAAGTTCAAGATGCCCACTATCAAAGCTTATGATGGCACGGGAGATCTCGCTAATCGTGTCAGGACATTCTCCAATGCAATGTTGTTGCAGCCCGTGAATGACGCTATTAAGTGTCGGGCCTTTCCTCAAACCCTGTCGGGTATGACTCAAAGATGGTATAGTCGTTTGCCCCCGAACTCTATTGGGTCCTTCAGAGAATTAAGTCAGGATTTTATTAAGCAGTTTAGCATACCTCATGAGCATTGTGCAGGGAGCGAAGGAATCCTTGAGAGACTACCTGAATCATTTCACGAAGGAAGCTTTAAAAGTCCCGAACCTTGATGACAAAGTAGCCATGATAACACTGCAACAGGGAACTAGGGATGAGTTCTTCAAGATGTCCTTGGCCAAGCGCCCCCTGAGAGCATGTTGCAGCTCCAAGATAGGGTCGGAGAGTACATCAAGGTAGAAGAGAGCATGAGGAAGACCGTAGTGAGCTACGAGCCCGCTGGAGGTAAGAAGCGAAAAACTGATCTGGAATATATCGCTAAGGACAAGTATCCTAGAACTGAGCAAAACCATGCTTCAACCCCTAAGAAGGGAGGACCTGGGCAAAAGTTCACTGAATATGCTAAGCTGAATGCTCCTAGAAGCCAAATATTGATGGAAATCAAGAAAGATCGAGATATTCGTTGGCCTAAACCCTTAAAGGCTGATCCTGCCAAACTCGATAGGAGCAAGTATTGCAGATTTCACAAAGATGTTGGCCATGACACCGATGAGTGTAGACAACTGAAAGATGAAATTGAATTCCTCCTTCGAAAAGGAAGAGAAGGAGGGGATAGGAATAACAATGGAAAAAAGAACTTTGAAGATCGTAGGAGGGACCAAGATGATTAGGGGCGAAATCCCCAGTCTAGAGGACCGATTATATATGCAATTTTTGGAGGGCCGCGACCTCGAGGGCCTGTGATAAACACGATTTTTGGAGGACCAACTGCTGCTGGATTATCCAGAAACTCCAGGAAAGCATATACTAGAGAGGTTATGCATATAGTTGGAGAACCCCGAAGAGGGCCAGGACAGGAGTAACAATGGCTTTTGATGATTCTGACCTAGAGGGTATGAAATTTCCTCATGATGACCCGCTGGTCATAACACCAATAATAGGAAACAGCCCGGTCAAGAGAGTCCTCGTGGATAATGGTGCTTCGGTGGATATCTTGCTCCATGACACCTTTTTAAGGATGGGTTATAATGACTCCCAATTGACCCCAACTGACATGCTGATATATGGATTTGCGGGAGTGGAGTGCCCCGTGGAAGGGATAATCAAGTTGCCAACAACCATAGGACAAGAACCAAGGCAAACACCACAGATATTGGACTTTGTGGTGGTGAAGGCTAGTTCAACTTACAATGCTATCATGGGGAGAACAGGAATACATGCCTTCAAGGCAGTCCCTTCTTCCTACCATTCAGTTATGAAGTTTCCCACTCGAAATGGGATTGGAGAAGAGAGAGGAGATCAAAAAATGGCTAAAAGTTGTTATGTAGCCTCTCTGAGGGAAGATGGAGTCGGGGGGCAGGTTCTGCCTATTGAAGATATGGATATTCGAGAGAATGATGAGAATAGAGGGAAGCCAACAGAAGACTTGGTTTCGATTCCTTTAGCTCCCAAGAATCCTGAGAAGGTGACTTTCGTTGGAGCCACATTAGAGGAGCCCCTTAGAGGGTAGTTGGTGAAATTTTTACAAGAAAATAGTGATGTGTTTGCATGGTCAGCAGCTGATATGCCAGGCATAGACCCGGAACTGATTACTCACAAGCTAAATATGGATCCAAATCGGAAGACAGTGAAGCAAAAGAAAAGAAGTTTTGCTCCAGAGAGGCAAGAAGCTATAAAACAGGAAGTAGAGAAGCTCTTAGAGGCTGGTTTCATCGAGGAGATACAATTTCCAGAATGGTTAGAAAACCCTGTAATGGTGAAGAAGGCCAATGGAAAATGGAGGATGTGTGTGGAATTCACTGATCTGAATGACGCATGCCCTAAGGACTGTTTCCCGTTGCCAAGGATATATACTTTGATAGATGCCACTGCTGAGCATGAGATGCTGAGCTTCATGGATGGATTTAGTGGATACAATCAAATCAAGATGCATAAGGACGACATTCCAAAGGTATCATTCATCACTGACATTGGTGTTTATTGTTATCTTGTTATGGCATTTGGTCTCAAAAATGTAGGAGCCACCTATCAAAGGTTGGTAAATAAAATTTTTAAGGATCTTATTGGCAAGACCATGGAAGTTTAAGTTGATGACATGTTAGTCAAGAGTCTAGTGAAGACTAATCATATAACCCATTTGAGGGAAGCTTTCGAGGTCCTGAGGTACCACAAGATGATGTTAAATCCTATAAAGTGTGCTTTCGGAGTAGGATCTGGAAAGTTTTTGGGATTGATGATCTCCAAGAGAGGAATCAAGGCCAATCCGATAAAATAAAGGCAATCCTGGACATGAAGCCCCCAAAAACTATCAAAGATGTTCAAAAGCTCACTGGAAGGGTTGCTGCATTGGGATGATTCATCTCGAAGTCTGGGGACAAGTGCTTGTCGTTCTTCAAGTCTTTGAAGAAGGTTAAGGATTTTGTATGGAGTGAGGAAAGCCATAATGCATTCGAGGAATTAAAGAAATATATGGCTCAGGCCCCGTTGTTAGCCAAGCCAACTTTGAATGAAGTCTTGTACTTGTACTTGGTCGTTTCAGAAAGTGCATGCGCTGTGTTGGTTAAGGAGGAAATAAAAATCCAAAAACCCGTATACTATGTCAGCAAAATTCTGCATGAAGTTGAGTTGAACTATTCAAATATTGAGAATTTTGCTTTAGCCTTGGTAATGGCTTCGAGAACGTTGCGTCTTTACTTCCAGGCTCATCAAATTGAGGTACTAACAAATGAGCCCTTGAGAAATATAATTCATTGTCCCAATGCTAGTGAGAGACTGATCAAATGGGCAATAGAGTTGAGAGAATTTGATATCAAGTATAAGCCACGAATGGCAATAAAAGCCCAGGCATTGGCTGACTTCGTGGTGGAATGTACCATACCCAACCAAGAAGTCGGGGGGCAGGAGGATACCATACCTCAAGACAAGGAAGTTGATAAGGGGGACAAAGAACAGGATGATAAGGAGAAAGAAAATTGGGTTCTCTATTTTGATGGAGCATCAAAAATAAATTCAAGTGGAGCAGGATTGATTTTACAAAGCCCTGATAGGTTCTTGATTGAGTATGCCATGAGGTTAGACTTCCCAACCACAAACAATGAGGCAAAATATGAAGCTCTGATAGCTAGCCTCGGCCTAGCAGGGACACTGAGAGTCAAGAACTTGAAGGTCTATGGAGACTCGAAGTTGGTCATATCCCAGGTGAAGGGAGAATTTGAGGCAAGGGATGATACGATGGCTAAGTATGTCCGCCTAGTAAGGGCTGTGATGACCCAATTCGATGAATGCCTTGTTGAGCACATTCCAAGGGAGGAAAATGCTAAGGCAGATGCCTTATCAAAGTTTGCTTCATCTGAGATAGAGGAAAGTTCAGGAAGTGTATACTTCCATATTTTGAAGACACGGAGCATTGATGTTAAGCTTGTAGCTCCTATAGGTCTAGGGATGTAATGGATAGATCCCATTAAGACTCATATTTAAACCAGTTGGTTGCCAAATGATGCTATTGAAGCACGGAAATTGGCTGTTCGAGCATTAAAATACTCCTTGATAGATGGGATTTTGTATAAAAGATCTTATGTAGTTCCTTACCTAAGATGTCTCAGGCCCGATGAGGCACGCTTGGCTCTTGAGGAAGTACATGAAGGTATCTGTGGGCAACACTTAAGGGGCAGGGCACTAGCTCATAAAATAACCCATTTAGGCTTCTATTGGCCAGTAATGATGGCTGATGCCAAAGAGTATGTGAAGAAGTGTGACCGCTGTCAGAAGCATGCACTTGTCATTAGATAACCCCCCGAGATGCTGACCTCCATCAACTCTCCCATCCCCTTTGCTATGTGGGGAATGGATATACTTGGACCTTTTCCCATGGCCACGGGACAAAGGAAGTTCCTGATTGTAGCCATTGATTATTTTACTAAGTAAATTAAAGCCAAGCCTTTGGCCAAAATCACAACTAAACAGATTGCACAATTCCTGTGGGAAAATATCATGTGCCGGTATGGAATTCCCCACATCCTAGTCACTGACAATGGAACACAGTTCAACAATGTGGAATTCAAGAAATATTGTGAGGAAAATGAAATTGAATTACGATTCACCTCTGTGGCTCACCCGTAAGCCAATGGGCAAGCGGAAGTGGCGAATCGAATAATTCTGGATGGACTAAAGAAGAGGATCGAGAAGTCGAGGAGTAACTGGGTGGATGAAATACTCCCGATACTATGGGCCTATAGGACTACCTGTAGAGTCAAGAATGGAGCAACTCCCTTCATGTTAGCATATGGGGCAGAAGCGGTTGTTCCTGTAGAGATATCACATTCCTCCCCCAGGATACAAGCTTTCAATGCTAAGGAAAATGAGGAAGGGCAAAGGTTAGCCCTGGATCTAATTGATGAAGTGCGTGATGAGGCACATGCAAAGATAGTGGAATATCAGAAAAAGGCTTTGTTCTACTACAACCTAAGGGTTAAGGTAAGGTTTTTTAAGCAAGGTGACTTAGTCCTGAGGAAGGTGGAAGCTTCTGGTGTAGGGAAGAAAGGGAAACTTGCCCCGAATTGGGATGGGCCATATAAGGTAAAGAGTGTTCAGGGTAGAGGAACCTACAAGCTTGAGACTATGGATGGTTTTGAAGTCCCGAGAACTTGGCATGCACAAAACCTGAAGGTTTACTATGTGTAAAACAGTTAAAGCACGATTCTCACTTGTCGGAATGACAAGTAGGTTTAAAAGCACCTTGAAGCTTTGCTTGCTTAGGATTTTTATATATTTGATAGAAGATATGTTTAGGTTTTATCAGGGTTGAAGCCATCTCATGTAAGGTATCGAGAATACCAAGTCATAATGAAAAGTATTAAGTTTGATTTAGCCTGCTGAATTGTTGTATTTTGAGGGCAAAACCAAATCATAAATTTGAGTTCGGAAAAACTACGACAATACTTAGACAAAATAATTCAAAACATCCAAAGTCGATTACAAAATTCAAAATGGTCTGAAGAGAAGAAGAGTACATAATGCAAGAGAGTTAGGCCTTAGAAGGCTCGGATTCTTCGGAACCGCTATCTGAAGTCTCCTCGGACGTCTCCTGAGTTGGCCCCTCGGAAGTTTCTTCAGAAGTCTCCGCCGAGGTCTCCTCAGAACTACCCTCGGACAGCTTAGATGCCTTAGGGGATGCTAGTTTTGGAGGCTCTTCCACCCTCGCCTTCTTAATAAGGGGCTCGGCCTCTTTTTCAGAAGAAGATTCCTCCTCTTCAGAGATGGATTCGGGCTCCCTCCTTTTTTGGCCTTGACCCTGGCTTCCTGATGCTGCTTTGATCAGGGATGCTAAAGTGCCCTCCTTAATAAGATCAGCGAGCTTATCTGTGACGCCTCCAAGTGCTGGGACTTGCACAGGGCAAGGAAAGGAAGATTGATCGAGAACCTCAGGAAACTTGTCTTGGATAGCCTCCACAGCAGCGTCCCAGCCTTCCTTATAGCTAACTGGATGAAGGAGGGCATCGTGCTCTACCATTAAGTCCTTGAATTCTTGAGTATCCATCCAGCCGTCAAAGGCCTTCTCCTTCTGGGCTTTGAGAATAACAATCTCAGCCCAGGCCATTTCAAGATCGGAAGTTGAGGAGGCAAGTTGGGCTTGAAGAGCCTCTATTCGCTGGTTAGCCTCCTCCAGCTTCTTGTTTGTGTCTTCTAGGCCAACTTTCCAAGCCTTGGCTTGGTGAATTTCCCCTTGAAAGTGGACGTTCGCCTACAAGAGACAAAGGAAAAGTGAGAAACAAGAAAAATTACGATAGAAAGCTATGGATACCAAAAGAAAAAGACGTTCCGTCGCCAAGACCTGAGCTCTGAAAAGCTCGTTAGCCTCCAAGTCCTGTTGAAGGACAAGATCATGATAATGTACAGGGGAAATGGAATGCATATACCATTCCTTGGCAAGTGCTGTGTTTCCCACAATCGAGTCCTTCCCCCAGATTCCCCAGGCAGGTTGGAAGAAAGCCCCTGGTTTCTGTATTGTACGCAAGGGTTGGCTGGGGCCCTCCTCGTTTCCTTCCTTCGTCTGGAGAAGGAACTCTGGGAAGCGATCCCCAAGGCGCGGGTCCTTGAAGACCTTCCCAGCACGTTTCATCCTGGTCATTTCCAGGTCTTTAGGCTTGGTAGACTCTTCAATTTTCTCAGCAACTGTAACGAATAAGTGAAGTGGATTGAAAAATGAGTAAAGTAAAAAGTGGGAGAAACGAAGACGACTAGAAAAGGAAGAAAACATACCTTTTTTAGGAACGGGAGAAAGGCCACGTTCCACAAGAACGATCTCCCTAATAAGATCCCAAGAGTGGGAAGTCCCATTATCATGAGTAAGGAGGTTGAAGGCCCTAGTCTCCTCCTCGGTCAAAACTATGTCATTCGGGCTCCCATCCACAGCTTGCCCAAAAGACGAGCGAAAGAGAGTCCCCCAATCGCCACCTTCCCAGAGGAAGTAAAGAAACTCCTTCTTCCACCCCAGGTTGTTGTCAGGGATGGACTTCCTGTTCACTATGTGAGGAACAGTGGGTCGTTGGTTCAAAGAAACCCACCCCGGATTCTTGTCAGGGCTGTTCTTGAACTGAAATATCTTTCTGAACACGGCGACAGAAGGAGGGACGTTGTGCTTGGTGCATTGCGACAAGTAGCAAAGAATCAACCTCCAAGAGTTTGGAGGGAGTTGGCAAGGGCTGATGCCCATATCAGCTAGCAAAACAGGGATAAATGGATGAAAAGGGATTCTGACACATGCTCTTAAAGTGTCCCTATAGACGCATAGAGTGTCTTTCTTCCATTGACAGGCCCTGTCGGCCGGACCCGCAAGAACCAGCTTGAAGGGTTCCTTGATCTTGAAATAAGTTTTCAACTTATCCAATTCCTATGCATCCCTGAAGATACTGATGTGATCATGCACGTCCAGTTGCGCGTCAGACGGGTACTCATTCCCCGGAGTGTTGATCATATCAATCAAGGAAGTGTACCTTGATCGAATGGGGAACTCATTAGACTTTTTGGCCACGTTCATCTTGGCCAAAAGGGTTATTCTCTTATCAGCCATCTGAAAAAGGGCGTAAAAGAAGACAATTTTAAACACAAACTATGCAAAAACGAGCATAAGAAGAGAAGAGGGAAGGGTATTTACCTGAAGTAATGCTGCAAAAAGGGGGACTGGGTCTCTAAAAGCGAAGGCTTTAGGGCTCAAAAACTCCGACCTATAGTTATTTCTCCGAGATCTTTAAAAGAAGAAGAGAGAACGAGAATTCAGAAATGAGAAAGTGAGGAGTGATTGACTCTAGTCACTCCTTTATATAAGGAAGGAAATGAAGATGAAGGGACAAAAAGCCCAGAAAGTTGGAAGCCAAAAAAGAAAAAATCCCAGAATCTAAAACATTCCAGAATATTTCCGGGCATTCTAAATAATTCTAAAGGAAATGCATAAATCAAGGCCTAAATCAAAGCCCAAATCCAATTAGGATTTGGAAAAATAGAGGTCCAAATCCAATTAGGATTTAGAAGAATATATGCCCAAATCAAGGCCCAAATCAAAGCCCAAATCCAATTAGGATTTGGAAAAATAGAGGCCCAAAATAAAAGTCCAACTCCAAGTTGAATTAGAAAAACAACCATCAAATAGACTAGGATCGAGATCGAGGTTGAGGTCGTGAATTCTGTTCGAAAACCTTCGGACAGGAGCCGGAAACACAACCATAAATTCGACCAGGATCGAGATCGAGGTTGAGGTCGTGAATCCTAGTCGAAATATATCGAACAGGAGTCAAAAGGTGGCCAAAATTTTAACCAAAATATAGGTCGTATATTCGACCAGGATCGAGATCGAGATTGAGTTCGTGATTCCTAGTCGAAATATCAAGAACAAGAATCAAACAAGGACCGAAATTTCGACCAAAATCCAGGTCGAAGGATCGACTAGGATCCTGGTCAAAATCCAGGTCGTGGATCCTAGTTGAAATTCTTCCACCAGGATTAAAAAGATGGCCCAAAATTCGACTAGGATCCAGGTCAAATTTTCGACTAGAATCCTGGTCGAAAAAGGGCTGAAAATTGGAAAGAGTTTCTGAAAAATTGGAGAAATTAAGGAAAAATCCCGGAAATTAATGGAAAATTCCTGAAAAATACCAGAAAATTCCTAAAAAGAGGGAAAAAGGTAAGAAAACAATAGGGAAGTTTTTAAAGCAACCCTGAAGCCGTGTACAAGGAAAATCATTGTAAATGTGTTGGTCGCTCCACACTTTACACCAAAACGATACCCTGTAAGGGAACGAGTGAACTTAACTTCTGCGAAAACTTTTACGGTTTCCCAGACGTTGGGGGGCAAATGATAGGGAATAAAATAAACCCCGATTGCATGCTTAATATCGCATTAATTATATTAATATCGGGCTAGCAGTTAAGCCCATTAGAAGAGGCCCAAGCCCTTGTTAGGGGCCCAAAAATAGCCCAGGAGTATAATTGGTGTTAAAATTAATTAAACCAGATACGATTCAATGACGAAGCCCAGTTAGAGAAGGTCCAAAATCATGAATATTAATTAATTTCGTAATTAATTAATAAGGGATAAAACAGCTGTCAAGATAAGTCCCAATGAGGATATAAATCCTTGTAGATTAGCCCCAAGGGACATAATAGGATAAGGAACCAGTTTCCTACTTCCTAGGACTCCAAAGTCCATTCTAATTTAGAGACTTGTCCACCAAGTCTCCTAACCCTAGTCCAATTCAAGGGCTCCCAACATCTATATAAGGGGTCTCACCCCCACCAATCAGAACTACATTTTTTGACTTGATCCTTGGCAATCAGCAAGGTATGTAGGCATCTTGTTAAGGCAGATTGAGTCATGAAACACAAGAGCAGTCAAATCGAGCCTCGAAGCTCACGTTAATAAATACAACAATTATTATACTTTAGTTTTTGATCCATAACATTCCGTAAACACTGTTTTACGAGTTTTATTCTCGTCTAGATTCAGAGTATTGCTGAAGCATTTCACTCGAAAATATCAAAAAGAGTTTTAAATACAGTGAGAGATAATTATCCGATTCTTTAATAAATTTTCTAATTTAGCAATTATGATTTTAAAATGTTCTGCGATATTGCAGATGTCAGTTTTATATCAAAACAACCCTATATATGCTATAATGAACTTGCGGAGCATTTCTTTCGCTCATACTTGCCTATTTTCAAATTTAGCCTCCAGTGGGATTAGCTTGCGCTATTTAGCTGCGTAATTCGAGGAAGCAAAGAAGAAGCTTTTGGAAGGTGGTTGGTCCAGGGTTTGCGGACTAGTGTAAGTTTTATTGTGTAAAGTTGTTTATATTATATTATATTATAGTTGTGTTATTTTATAGTTGGGCCTAGTATACTTCTTTTCGAAGTTATACTAGCGGGTTAAGTTTTAAGGTTTGGAATTATTGAAAAGAGTTTTAAAAGAAAGTGAAAATTTATTGGTGGAATTTGGATATCTTGTTTCTAGAACTGTAACCTTAAAAGATCTTTGATTAGTTTGGGTTCATAGATGCTAAATATCTTCCGCTGACATTTATTTATTGATTAAACAGGTTGATTTGGATTGAGGTTTCATAGTGACGACCAAATCCTCTGACCCCGGATTTGGGGCCGTTACAGGTTGGTATCAGAGCTGAGGTTATAGTAAACTAGAAACGAGAGTGTGTAGGAGTGTGTATAGCTATGTGAGGATGTTTGAGCACATATCGAGTTCCTGTTGGACTATTGGATATAATACCAATGAGTAAGCTAAGATAGGCGCATTCGTATGAGATGGTTACGATGAGCTAGACCAAACTCCTGGCAGTTACAAGCTTTATTGGGGAATCTTCCGAGGCTACTATGATTCGACGATGATGAAGATTATCGATATCCTTAGAACATGAAGAAGTGTCTAAAATCAGATGGCGAGTCAACTGAAGAGTTCAAATAGAAGATAAGTATTAAGACTTTGACAGTACCTTCTCTTTCTATTAATTCTTTTGACATCTCTCAAAAAGATGTATCGGTTAGAGGATATATTCCCTAACACCCGTTTATTCATTTTATGCCAGAATTTTGTTCTCTGGATTTCATTTCCTTCAGAAATATTAGCTTTGAAATCTTTTCAGTTTTATTCATTTGAGTTTGAATTCCTTTTATATTCTTTTATTCTGACTGAGATGAACAACCCTAACTATAGGGGACACAAGGTATAACTGTCTGTGTGATAGGAGTTGGATGAGATGCCATCACTTATGTGTGTTATGACTATAAGAAGGTTAACAACCTTTAGTAGGGTCCTAGTTTGGGCACGCAATACCAATTTCATTTGATTATATTGATCTCTCAGTTATTCTTTTATTTCAACAATACTTTTTCTCAAATTCAGATTTTGGTCCCGTTATGGTATCAAATTCTTTTCTTTTTGAAATTCCATGATTTTATCATCCCAAACATTAGAAGGTATGCCAATCAAGTTAAGCTGAGTTATCCTGTTCGAGTCAAAGTAAGGCTATGTGATGAGATTACCAAGAGAAACCATGGACTGCGATGCGGTTATAATATCAGTGGTATATACTGAAGTCAGTCTGTTTCTCTACTTCTCTCTCTATTTATCTCTCTTTTTCGTTCTCTCTATCTTCCTCTATATTCTTCTTTCTCTCGATCAGTAAAAGTGATTCGATTGAGAAATTGGTCAAATGATGTGTGAACGGAATAATAATGCGGAGTGAAGCTCACGTGATAACTGTGTGGTATAAGGAATTGCAGTGTTATTGGAAATTTTGAGAAAAGTTGCGTTTGCAAGATTTGGAAAGCTGGTAACAAAACACTTAGTGCTTTCTTCTGCTGATTCCGAGGACGAAATCCTTATAGGGGTAGATTGTAATATCCCGTATTTTCAGATATTATTATTATTATTATTTAGAATTATTTATGTGAATTTTATATGAATTTTAGTGAATTATCTGGTAATTGGAATTGATGTTTTGGATGTTTATACATGATATTCTTTAAATATACTAATTTTTATATGTCCAGAATAAAGTATAGATAATTATGGTGTTTTCCTGGTAATTTTTGGATTGTTATATGATTTTATTATGAGATATAGTTTTAATAATTATTTTTCGTATAATTACAAAACTATTTTATAAAGCCGGGAATCGTCCAACTTCAACTATTTTTACGTTTTTACAGCCCGAAACTCTTCCGAAAACTCCTTCCTAACTGAATTTGGTAATTTCAGACATTTTTTGTGTTTTAACTTTTTCAAGCCGGATTACGGTTTGACCCGTATACGTCCCGGCGTACAATTTTTGATACGACAATCGTTTTGATAAATCAACAACACCCGTATTCTCGAGAGACGTAATATTTTACATTATTTTCTCATAGGGTGTTTTATAAGAAGTTCGATTTTGATAATTATCCAAATCTGGTATTAAATTGTATCGTTTTTATAGTTACTTAGCGGCTAACTTATCTATTTTCGGATCCGATATCATCCAATGGGATACTGGTTATGTGTTTTAAATGAACCGATCCATAATTTGGACGTGTGTTTATTAGCATATTTATCGCGGTATTCGTTTTATCTCGGTTATGTGCATCTGAATGTATTTTATACGTGTTCGGGTTTTTATGTTAATTTAGGTATCATTTTTATTTTTCGAAAATTAACGGACCAGGACCCCACCGGGACGTCAAAGTCCACAAAATTCATGTTTTTATTTTTATAAAATCAATCGTATTTCAAATACCCAGTATTT